>NW_008652233.1:0-31280 GCF_000695815.1 Acanthisitta chloris | reverse complement strand
AGGGAATGAGTTGCCTTAGCAGACAGAGCTCCTGCTAACAGGCAGTTAATGGAGAGGAAGGATCACAGGAGTGAGATGGCAAAGTAAATGGGTGAATAACCTGTGTAGAAGGTTCCATGATAAACGAATCTAAACAGCAGTCATTAAGTATAATTTTAACAAGATCTCAAGAACAACAGTATAAGCAATTGAAGAGGCAACAACCCATGGTGGGACTGTAGCTGGTGCTTTCCCTCACTGGTCCTGATAGCACACTAATTATAATTGTCAGTAACAACATCCTGGGGTGAGCAAAGAGTTTCACAGTCATCGTTACATGAATGTATTGTGAAAGGGAAGCAATAGACAACTCTGCAAAGGGAAGGGGGAGAAAGAAAGGAAGGAGGAAAAGGTGCTGGAATAGATGGCAAAGGAACTCCAGATGATTTTGGATAAATGGAAGTAATAACATTAAGAATCTTCTAGTCAAAAGAAGCAGTATCAGAAATAGTATTTCTGCTTCCTTTTGACAGTTTGCAAAATTTCAAATGAAACCTCCTCCACTCAAAATGAGGCTTTATTTATTTGAGGCTCTCATGTAGGTACAGAAGACTCTGCTCTGAGAAAGGAGTCTTGGCATTTTTATCTGGCAGTTAGAGCTCATACTCTTCCTCCCTCCACCTCAGTATTATTTTACACCCTCTGCTGCTTATTTGTGTTCACCTGCTTTCTAATTAGCATCCCATGAAGTCACACAGTTACAGTTTATTGGACCTCAACTCATGGCACTGTAGCCATTGGGGTTTGTAGTAGGGAGGATGATTTGTTTGCAGGTCTGTTAGAGAGGTCATCTTATCACTCAACAGGTATCAATGGCAACAGGTATCAATGGCAAGAGAGGTCAAATGGGACTGGAGTCCTTGGAAGTCTGCAAAGTCAAGCTGTAGTGAAGATTTCTCTTAGAGGCTCATGAAAAGTAAGATTTCTGTCATACGTTTTTATGCAAAGACAGAGAAGAGCAAGAAAATTGTCTACTGCAGTCTCAGAACTTTGAAGATTATCTTCTGAAATATAAAGTAGCAGGAAAGGAATTTGATATCAGCAAAACCACAGGGTGCTGGTTAATGCATATGTAAAAACCATGTCTTAGTAATCATTATTTGTTTTTAAAACTGATTTCACTGAGTTGAGGAGGGGATTGGCCTGACAATATTTACCTGGCAAACCAGTTATCAGCAGTATAAAGACAAATTTAGCATGTTCTGTTTCTAACATCAGTGTATGAAGTGATCAGTCCTTCCAAGGGAGAAAAATATCTTTGAGATACACAGAGGGAGACAAACTGTCTAACATAAAAGTGCCGTGTAAGAGAAATAATTTCATTTTTGGGAAAAAATAAAACTGAGTTGGAAAGAAACCATTCGATTTTTCTGAAAACTAACCAAACAATTTAAAACTGAAGCTGATTTGTTTTGCTATTTCATATAAAGCTGGAAATGCTGGCACAGCCTGAGCTGTTTGAGCAGTGTTTGGTCCACTTATTTTTCCTCTGAGGCATTTAAAGGCCTCAAATATATTGCCCAGTACAAATTCTTCTACTGCTTGTGAACTTCCTATTCAACTTTTGAGTATCTGCTTTAAACATTGGATAGTGACTATTACAAATTAATCAGATAAGATTTATTATTAAATTCTGACTTATTCTGACTTACTGAGAACTTTTTCTAAACATTAAATGATTCCTAAAGGCAAATACCAGAGAAAGAATATTAGGCTAAATTGACCACTGAGGTCAATTCTCACCTTTGCATTGCTTCTATTATCACCTTGATGTGTTTACTGCCTTTGGAAGCTTTTTCACACTCTGCCTTCTTTTGATTTTTCTGTAACAACTCAGGACAAGCCAATGTTTTTGCAAGTGCATGAAAGGGAATTGTACTGGAGAGAGCTCTGCACAAAGGATGTGAAGCTAAAGCAAAACCTTGAGTTTTGCTTAGTTGCTCTTTTTAGTTTTCCTTTCTCTTCTAATGAATATTCGTAGTGAGAAGAAATAGTATCCAGCAGAAGTATGCATGAGACTTCATCCTTTTAGCTGGAGAAGGAATTAAATAAAGGGAGCTTTTCTGCAGGACCCTATGCTACTTATTTAGGTCATTTTAAACGTCAATATAAGTAAATAGGAGGTTATGCATCATCCTTTCACCTGAAATTTACAGGCTGTAATGTGTACATTTTGCCTTATAAGTTTACTAAAGCAGAGATTATTTTTTTTGCCTTATTAAAAATTATGTATGCAAAAGTCTCTGTGAAATAGAAAACCCAAATGTAAGTGTTTCTTTTGAAACCTTAAAAATAGGTTTCCAAAGGAAAGGAAGACTGGCTTATGAGCCAAAAATTTTTTTTCCCACTGTGGTGAGAAAACCCACACTGGTCTATGAGTGTCATGTGGCTTTTATGTTGAAGGAAACTGTGTCTGATTCCCTCAAACCTCACCTTTGTAGCTCACATTTGAAATGAAACATGGGGAGTATAAATTCAAGGCAGACCATTTCACTCTATTAGTGCTTAAAACCATAATCTGTTTGTTACATGCAAATGCATTTCAGATTTATTTGTTTTAAATCTTTGGGATTATTAGGATCTGTAAAGAACTGTCAAGTTCTACAGACCTGCCCAAGGTTCAGTGAAGCTCTTTAGCTTTTCATAGTGTAGGGAGTGCACTCTTGGTATGAAAGTAGCTGATTGCAGCTTTTTGAATTATCTAGCAGCAGATCAGGTTAGATGGTTGGATAGTTCCTGTGGTCTCATGTCTCTGGAATGTGTATTACACACAAGTTAGATCCATACAGGAAAGCTGTAATTTCTAGGAAGTTCTAAAGATAATTTCTCTCACCATCCCTGGAGGTTTTCAAGCTGAGACTGGATGTGGCACTTAGTGCCATGGGCTAGTGACCACGGGAGGGTTGGACTTGATGATCTTGGAGGTCTCTTCCAACCTGGTTGATTCCGTGATTCTATAATGTATTGAGGAAACAACTAGCACAAAGATAGTTGTGGTTTTATTCAAAACTTGCTTGAAATTCCTCAAGACTAGTTGACTAGAATTTTTTAAACTTTTCACATGGAAAAGTTATGATGCAGATAATGCTGTGGGAAGTTGCTTCCCAAAGGATTTCTTGCTTGAATCAAAGGGGAAAACAATATATGTATATAAACCCCATTGAGACTTCTTAGCATAGAAATTACTTACACTTAGCTTTTTGGTTTTTCAATTACTTTCCCTGAAACTATCATTTTCCAAATGTAGTGACCTCCACAGAGAGGATCTCACAAGCTGCTTGCTTGTTTGGGCAGAAACATGCTGTCTGTGTTCCAATGACAGTGCCCAGTAATTGTGTATCTGTGAGCCCTATCAACAGAGAAGTTAAATAGTATCGTTGGAGTCAGCTGAAATTAGTTTTCATTACAACCTATTTGTAAATCATTTGAACCAAATATCTCAAGCTGAAAATGTAAATGTGTTTTTGGTTTTGCTGTGGAGATGAGGTCAGCAGAAGTCTGCAACAAATATGATTACTTGGGTGGAGGTGACATGATTTACTTAAATCAGGCAATTTCCCCATTAAAGCATTGAAGCCTCAACTCATAAAGAGGCTGCTTAGCAGATGAACTATAATGTCTTCTAGCATTTGTTATATTAGGTGATTTGAAAGAAAAGAACAATTATAAGAATGGATGTATTTCTCTGAGTGGGAAAAATCCAGTTTTTACAGCAGGGGGTGGCTAATTTTCAGCAGCTAAAATAGGGCTGCTTCATAAAGCTTCTTTGTAAATATTGTAAAATTAAATATGTATATATATATTTAGATTTATTTAGGTGCTTTTAGTGGGCTATAGCATATTTTTGTTGTGAACATTTATATTTGGGGTTGGAGTCTCAAGTGCTACAGGTTTTAGCCCAGGCCTTTGGTCTGACCTATTGAGGTCACTGTGTATCTTACTCTGCTGAGGGAGATGGGACTTGTAGAGAGGTGAATTTTCTAATTAGGCCAACTAATGGTTTATTTTAGAGTTCGGTTTTTCATCATTCCAGTATTTTCTACCTTTATAGTAAATCTATTCCTCTATTTGCTGTGGTATCTAAGTACATTTGATCAAACTAAATTTTGGGGTAGTGGATCATGACTTCAGTACAAGCTCATAAGAAATTCAAGATGCTAAATAGTCTGCACCACTATTTTAGGAATTAATATGCACTTTCTTCAGGTGCAGCACCAAACCCACTCCTGTGCACTTAGTTTGGGCACTGTGCTTCTGAAAGAAAACTGAGGTTGCAAAATTGTCCCTAAGATTAGAAGTTCTGATCTCCTGAGCAGCTCTGAGCTGAATATTATGCTCAAGGCTAAGAAATGTGTAGAAAAACCTGATTTTAACGTGATTAAAGCTTCATTTCAGGGCTTTATTATTTTGCAATAGAGAGTTGTTAAAAAGATTAAAATCACAAATTGATAAAAGTTCATTTTGATTTCATGTCACTGAAGTAATTCTTCAAAGGGGCCATGAAATCTTTGCATTAGTTGCACATAAGTGGGTCTTGATCTTTGTCCATGCTGCTCGTGTGATGGAGCTTGGTGTGACTTCAGAGGGATGAGGGAGCTGCTGCAGAGGAGCAGGAGGAGGAGTTGCAGCAAACATGTTTGAGAAGAGGTTGAAAGTTTAGATTTGTCTGCAATGAGACAACAGTTCATTGCTTGAAAATTGAGCATCTCCTCCAGAAGTGATCTCTGTGAGCTGTCCCTCTGGAAAGAGCAGTGCTGGGCTCGGTCTGTCATCTTCTCTCTGATGCCACATCTTCCTGAAGCTAGAGAATATTTACAGAACTATTACATTTTTAGTTTGCTTTTTCCAGGCAGTGAAAGGAATCAGGCTGGCTTATGGTCTCTGCTTTAAGCACTTGTTTGAGTGCAAGGGAAGACAACTGGTTAATTCTGACAGTGAGTGTCTCCTCCTGTTAAAGCACTACATATTGCAAGACCTCAGAATTCAAAGCAACCTTTTAAATTAATGGGGCACTAATTAAAAAACTTAAATATTTGACTACCCCTGGAAGTGACAGCATATAAAAACAGTCGAGCAACTTTTTCTAACATCGGTTATAAAACCATAAAGGCAGGGAAGGAATAAACAGACTGAAAGCTCTGATTAATCCCCCTGTGTTGCAGTGCCACTTCATACTGTTGTAATGCAGACCCTTTCCTCTGATATTACTCAAGAAATACAAACAAGAAGCATTTATTATCTCCCAAGTAGTGCATGCTATAGAGTGCTGAATAAGGAGGTGAGGTATTGCAGCTGTTATCTTCTGAACTAACTGCTACTGCGTGTTGCATGACCAGCCCTGGCAGGGTTTTTGTTCCCATGAATGAATAGGCTATAAATCTGTCGCAGCTGACACTAGCAGCACTGCTGGAGAGTGTAAAGGGAAAATTTGCAGAGGAATCTTGTGGTCTTTGCTTGCCTGGAAAATGAGTTCAATAAAATGGAGGTGATCAGTGCTTATTTATAGGCCAAGCTGATACATCCAGCATTGGCTGTCAGGGTTTAACTTAGTGTTTCCTCATTTATGCTCACTCTGTAAAGCAAAACATGGCACTGTAAAAAGCTTATATAATGCTGTTATACTGGGCTAGTCACTACTGTCGAAAATAGATAAAGCAAAATAAAGGGAGGAGAAGATAAAAGCAGAGATAAAATGTGCAGGGAGGAAATGGAAGAGGCTTGGCCGACGCTAACACCCTGAGAAGGGATGTGGAGCTGCTCAGAATCATTTTGCTTGAACCCTAGACTGGAGGTGCTTGGCAATTACTGCTGTGTTATAATAGCAGATACATCTGCTCTGAGAAGACAGGGAGGGGATTTTATTCTAGCTGAGGACAGGACTGAGGAGCTATTTTGTTATGTAGAGTTCCTGCTAGTACCTAATCCTAAGGTATGCTGGACCTGCACCTAATGCATGTGATTTCTTTTATGTGGGGGCTTGGATGTGGATGAGTGTTACATGGGAAAGTGTTTAAACAAAATCAATTCCATGTTGTAATTCATTGAAGAGAAATTTTTCAAATCCTTTTTAAGTAGGTGTTCACCAAAGAAGAGTATTTTTCATTTCTGAATTTGTTGCTTTTTGAGGTTTTGTGAATGAGCTGATGGTGGGTCAGTTCAGGCTTTGAAAACAGAGAATTGTAGCTGCACTGAAAGGAAAGACTTGCTAAGAAGGGAGAACAGTCCAATGCTAATTTTCTTCCTTTAAAGGGCTTTGGAAAAAAAAAAAAAAGCAACAACACAAATCTAGTACCAGCTACACACACAAAACAGTATAAGCTGTCCATAGTCACCTGATGTGAAGTGAGAGTGGCTTCACATAGCAAGTTTTGTGAAGTTTGCTTTGCAGGATTTAGGACACCTAAGGGCTTGGAGCCACTCAGGACAGTGTGTGACCAGAAGTGCAAAGAATCTAAAAATTAGGATCACTGGAAAACTGCGGTGAAAGACAATTTTGCTCTCTCTTCTAATAATTTATCAATTGTTTTAAGCTTGCTGCCCATAGCTATAATTCTTGCTGTGTTCAAAGGAGTTGAAGTAATCTACATGTTCATACTCCTTTCTTTGGGCCAAGACTTTTAAACTGCACTCTCTTGCCTCCTTTGATAGGAGTGACCTCTGCCTGAAGCAGGGATGATGTGGAGTATTTCCTCTGAGTAAATGAACCTGATGCACGACACAGATGCACTGGGGATGGATGTTGTTGTTTCGAGTAAGTACTTTAAAAATGACTAATATTACAAGAGCCTGAGACACCAATGTGTTAGTCTTGGATCAGTTGTATTTCTGCAGCCAAAGTTCTGCCCCAAATGTGGTTGGAGGCCAGTTGTGTCAGTACAGTAAATATAGTTTTCCTTCCATTGGTGGAATTTGCCATGAATTGAGGAGAAGAGCAGTGAAATTTATAATCTTCCATTTCTTGTAAAGATTTTTCGCAGTGTGTGCATTCAATTACATAAGTACCGTAAAAAACAAGACTTGCAGTATGTTTCTTTAAACTTGCAAACCCTGATGGGTGCAAGTCTGAGTTGTAAAACTGAAATGTCTTGCTTTGTGTCTCTTTGTGGAAGCTGAAATATTTACTGATTTTTCCTTTTTCTAGTGCTCTGAAATTTATTTTCAGCATCTCAATTAGTGCAAACTTATCAGAAAGAAAAGCACAATTTTCTGCTGTTCTGAAATGGCTTATTATAGTAGTAATGGAATATTTTGAAGGCATTTCAGCCTAACTCAACACACAGAGAGGCTTTGAAGGGAATTTCAAATAAGAATGCCAAATTAAGTGATAACACTCATTACTGCTCTGTTCCACCTATGGTTCAGCCCCACTCCAGGGACAGTGCTTGAGTTATGTACAAAAATAATACTTGACCCTTAGTGACCTATTCCATTTCCAGTGTCTTGTATCCTGTGAGTTAATGGATGAGCCTGTAAATTTTCTTGGTAAACACAAGAAAAATCCCAACAACACAGAACACATTTGAACGTGTTTTTACATCTTTGTAATTCCAGGAAAATCTGGAAGGCACAAATGGTTTCTGGAAAGGTTGGTCTTTAGTATGGAGCTGAGATATTAAAAGTGGCTTCTTTTGGGAACAATAGCTAATGAACCATGTAACCACTTTGCTACTGTACACTTGAAGAATTGGTGCATGTGTTTTGTTAGCAATGGATCTGCTTCTCCTCTTGCTGCTCAGCTTTCCAAACAGGTCTGAAATGTTTACAATAGAGTCATTGGTTCATTAATACAAGTGTTTTCCTTTCCATGAAGTTAACACACCTTAAATCTAAGTGTCTGTTCTTTCTGAAACGTCTGTCTGGATTATCCTTCATTTCCTTGTGCAGTTCTTGTTCCTGGTGGTTTTCCCTATGAATCAAATGGTGTAATTTCTTGGCTCTTTAGAGTATGTTCCCAGATTCCGCAGAGGATCCAGTGGGAGGTCATAGTGGATTGGAGCACTGACTCAATGGATTTAGAAACAGATGCTGAACTTTTGAAGCATGTGATTGTTTCCCACTTGTGCTTTTTTTTGGTCAGGCTTGGGAAGAAGTAGCTGCAGTGAATGTACAGGAGGTGAATGTACACTTCCTACAGGACCAGGATGCCTGAGCTTAGAATGCTCTTCTGGGTGTTTGTGTTAGTAAAAATGAAAGACAAATACTTTCCAAAAGCAAACATGAAGTTGTCTCAAGCTGAGAATGATCTTTACTTGTCAAGAAGTACTTGTGCATTTTTCATTATTTTCTTAGAATGTAGCTGTGCTGTTTACAGGTGCTACATTAAAAATAGGATCGAAACTAGTTAGATCCAGAATGCTGCAAATTTAGAATCTGGAATAAAAAGCAGCAGCAAATCAGCTGCTTGTGTGGAGTAAAGCAGTGAGAAGGAAAGGGACTTAAACTTGACTAGTGTGACATGAACCGTGTGGTGATTTAGTCACATCAGAGCATCAGAATGGAGCTCTCTGATTACCTCCAGCTCCAACTGCTGAAAGACAATAAATCACAGGAAACATGTGAGTGACAATGAGTCTCCTGCCATGCTGTGCTAATTGGCAGCTGCTTTTCCTCTAGTGTGCATGTCTGGGAATGAAGGAGGAGTAAGGGAAGGCAGAGCAAAGACCTCTGACAACAGACAGGTGTAAAGGCTCAGGATATTTCACTGAAAAGTTTAGCCAGAGGTATTTTTAAATTTTTTTTTTTTACTGAGTGAAAGAAAGGGATGGGAAACCAAAGAAGAAAAAAGGTATTTGTATTAAAATTTTAATATTTCAAACATGTATTTTAGTTTCGGTACATGGACAACTGCAATGGTTTAAAGTAGTGTTATAGTGACTGAGCTGTGCTAAATGGAAGAGCACACACTGATGTGTATGTTTGGATATACTGTAAGTGATGGCCTGAAACAGGAGTGTTTGTGGGGGCAGTGCAGGATGGTACCTGGTCACAGAGCCTGGCTGAAAACCCTGGTAATCCCTGAGTGCAGCACTGTGTGACCTCATTAACCCTTCACAGGAAAGGAGAGTGGGCAGGTTTGCATGCAAATTAAAATTTCAACAATATTTCTGCCAGCAACTTCCATTACAGTTGGGCAGCTTTGCACAATTGGAACTGATGACTAAGAAAAAGCATCGACAGTTTAGCAAATTCCAACAGCAATGCCTGTAATGACCCAGGTTAGCTGCTGAAGAGCCTCCAGGGGTTTGATTAGAAGGAGGAGAACCTTTAAGACACTGATTAGTATCAAGCACTGTGAATTGAAAGTGTGGGAGAAGCTGTTACAGCCTGGACTTCTGGGAACAAATCTAAGACAAACCTGTGTAACACAGGCAACTTCTAATCAGTGGAACAAGATTTGATCAATCAAACCCTGAAGAGCTGTTAATAGCCTGTTATTTATATCAGATCCAAGGCCATGTTTAGTTAATTTATATATGCAAGATGTTATTAAATACCCAATGAAAATAAAGAATGGTTGGAGCTATGAAGAACACAGGGAAAGGGATATCATTTAGTATATCAGGTCCTGAGAAGTATAGAATATCTATAACCCCCACGGACCTTTCAACGTGTCGCTATGTAATTACTAAATTTGTAAAATATTTGGGTTTTTTTTTTTGTACCAAACACGTTTGGCTTTGTGTGAGATCCATGTAAAGTGGAGATGAATAATGCTGAGTCAAAACTCAGAATATGCTGCCCTCTCCTGACAGTTGGCTTGACCCAAGAACCTGCAAGTAAAATATTAAACTGAGTTTTTGCTGAAGAAATTTTGGTGCTTGATTCTTCAGCCTTTTTGTTATCTAACTTCAAAATGCTCTTCCACGGTGATAACATGTTTTCTTTTGTCTTTCCTGATGAGGAAATTAACGAGGCTATTATTTGCTGACATTCATAAGCTGATCATCTCCTGTTCCAAAACAGATCCTTTTAACATTTTAAAAATATTGCCCATATTGCTTGTTAACAATTTACTTAGTTTCAGAATTGGCTCAGTACCAGAATGTTGAAGATAATTAAAATCATGACTGAAAACGTTGCCAAAGTGATAATGAATTTAATGTTGGTCTTGTCCGTAAACAGGTTAATCTTTTGGGGGATACAGTGATCAATGGTAACTGAAAGGACAAAGAAGTGAATGAGAAGTTTCCAAGCATTGGGTTGGGTTGTAGATTGCTCATTCTGTGCAGTAGGGTTTGAGTTGGAAGTGTTGTCTGGTGTCAGCCATACAGACCTCTTAGTCTTCTTAAATACAAGTTCTTCCACACATTCGGGAGCAGATTGTGTTTTGTGAGTCCCAGTTACAGAAATTCCCCATCCCTGGAGGATTTCAAGCTGAGACTGGATGTGGCTCTTAGTGCCATGGCCTAGTGACCACGGGAGGGTTGGACTGGATGATCTTGGAGGTCTTTTCCAGCCTGGTTGATTCTGTGATTACTGTTGTACAGACACAGATTTACAGTGGTGCTAGGTAGTTCTACAAATGGGAGTTGTGCTTCAGCTGTTGTCATACTGAGTCGTGTTAATCTAAAAATACATACATTAAGTTTTAAATATCCATCTGATGATACTGGCACTATTTTTGAAGCAATGATATTTGTGTTTTCCCAGATAGGTACTCTGTGTGTGGACACCACGGGAACGTGTGTGTAATTTTTGTGCACTGCTTTTGGGCATGTTTATGTTAATGGCAAAGAAGATAATGCTGTCTTAATTTGGTATGGTGCTTTGCAGCTCAGAAGTCTGAGTGTCTCTGTTCCTGTGAGTCTCAGGCTGGTGGGAAGAAGGTGCTGATCCAGAGTTACTAGGAAGTGTCTTGTGAGAGATGACATAAAACCTATTCAGTCACAAATGAAAAGGTCTGTTTATTTAATTAGGCTATAAAGTTGCAGAAGAATCTATAATGTGTGTGTATCAAACTGCCATCCCTTGGGCTGGAGATAATGTTGACAGTAAGGAAAACAACTTCAAAGAAATCCTAAAATAATATTAAACTCTTGATGAAATAAAACCTGTTTCTCATTGTTAGGTAATCCTGTTGTTTCAAGAAACCCTTTTTATGGTGCAGGTAACCAATTTGCCACTTCTCCTAGCAAATGTTGAGATGTTGAGACTAGTTAGCTTTGATAGAGTTAATTGTGAACTGCATGCAATAATGGGATTTGTCATGGCACACTTTTCACATTTAATTATTGGTGCTAATTGCACTAAGAGATATTGTAATATTGGCTGTGCAGATACAGTGCAAATACTGTGTATGTGAAGTTAAAAGTTTTTATTGCTTATTCAGAGGTGAATTGATTGTCAGGTTTTATGAATCCTAAAATGTAGCCAAGAGGAAAACAAAAAACACTTAGTGGAAGGATGGAACACTGGTCCATGCATGTGCCATATTGTAATCCACCACAAATATTTGCATTTAATTGTCTCAAAGCTTTTTTTTATTCATAAAGAGATATTTGCATTTAATTGTCTCAAAGCTTTTTTATGCATAAAGAGAAGGGCAAAAGAAAGGTGTCTCTGTGCTTTTTGGGTTTCATTACACACATAAACAAATCATCATGAAATGAATGTAAATGAAGTAAATGGCTATGAAGTAGCTTTAACTCCTGGTTAGTTTTCTGAAGTCTCATGGATCAGGAGGTAATTGGCAGGATGGCACCATGTGATATTCTAGCTGTGTAACCACTGTATGGATACTGTTAATGAAAGGCTAAACTAAACATTTACTAAGCTTGGATGGAACAGCATAGTATGGAAAGGAGTTATTCCTCATTTTCATCCTAAACCAAAAGAGCAACTGTCTGTCTGTCCCTGACTTCCTACTGTGGACAGAAGCAAAGCAATGATTAAAAACATCTTCCTTTTCCACCCTGCATATTTGGAGAGTGGGATACTTTACAAAGCTTTGAGTTGAGCAACTTAGTTCCTATACTGTCTTGTTATTTCCCTTCTGTATTGCAGCCTTGGCCTCTTCATGCACAAGTTTAAGAGCTGAGAGCAGGTGAAATGGGGCTTCAGTATAAAAATAGAGTTTAAGCTGTGATTTGCCAGCATAGAAGAGAGAAATATCTTGCCAAGAACGAATCCAAGCTCCCTAAACTCATCAGCTCAGCTGAAATCCCACCCAAGGTTCTGTGTCAGTGGATGGTGTTAACTTTAATGGCCTTGAAGTAGCCTTCGTTCTCTGGTCATGGTTTCCAACGTGTCCCCTTTGTTAGCTGAGACCATTTCCACCTCCCTCACATGTAAGCAAGGTTTGCAGTAATAGATGGTTCCTTCTGAGAGTTTGCCAGGCAACACAATTCTCTGGGGAGGCTTAAAATGTCCTCCTCTTAAAAAATGTCCAATTTAACGGCTGTATTTAGGTGTTTGAGGCCATACAGTGTTTGCAACAACTATGATGGCTCTATTATGATAATGGAAGAAAGGTACATTATGAAATAAATGTATTCTAGGTTTTCCTTGGCAACATAACGTAAGGATCGTTCTGAGTGTTGGTACTAAAGCATCAAAAACAGTTTAGTAAGTCGATGTGAACACTGTTTCTTGCCGTGTGGTTAATGGATCTACTGTTGTATTTGTGTTCTTTGCAGTTTTGCTGCCATACATCAATGAAAAATTATGGGTTTTTTTTCTTCAGTGCTACAACACCACTCATCTTTATATTCAACATACTCCCCCTCGGATCTTTCGGAGTGAGATGTGTGCCATTTTACTGGGGTTGAGTCACTTTCCTGGTCATTTTCTTGGCAGTAGAAAAAGATCATCTCTTTTCATTAGTGATGTTGCATTCAGTAAGTTCAGTTGACTGCAAACATGGCAATATGTATTTACTCTGGTTATGCTTCTGGTTAAAGCAACAATAATTTATTTTTTTCTCCCTGATAGTATATATACCCTTGTTAATCCTCCTTCCTCTTCCTCAAAACTGTTACTTAGGATTGGCTGGGCAGATTTAGGAAACAGTGAAAATTTCTATGAAGAGCTGTTAGAGTACATGAATAGTAGGCATTCTTCAGATTTAAAGAGGTCAAATTGATTTTTTTGTGTGTGTGTGTGACAGAATTTGTTCCTGGGGTGAGACTTTGAAGTAAAATTTCAAAGCATTGACTAGGGGTGCAGCTCTGTAGCTTCATATTGACTTTGTTCAGAGATCAGGAGCTGAAGCTGCATGCTGCACTTTGAAAATTTACCCCTAAGTATCGAGTTTTACCTCGGAATAATTTTTTTCCAATAATTTAATAAACCCCTGAGAATGTGGTTTATAATGGAAATGCTGACATACTTAAACTTAATGCTAATCATGGAAAATTAGTAAGATCTTAAACAGAACTTGAGCAAAACCTGCAACTCATGAGTATCCTGAAGTTAATTAACAGGAAACACTTCAGAAATGCATAATCCTCAGAAAAGACTATGTTAGCAGTGGCCCTGTCAATAGTCATGTCATATTTTGTTTTATTCCTCATATTTGCCATTATCCTCTGGTCCATAGGAGAGTTCTGAACACCTAGTTGTTTCCCAAACACATAAGTGCCTTGTGGAATTGAACTTGTCAAACTTGGAAGCTCATGGTGAGGAACGTTCATGTACAATAACAACATGATGAATTCTTTAATATAGAAGTGTCAACAAGATCAGTGATGGTACAATCTCATTTGTTTGAGTAGGACCTCAGGAAAGAACATCATCCAGTCTACAAATTGTACTGACAATGTCCAGAACAGTGATTTTTGAGTCCAGGCTTTGTTTGCTGTGTGACTTCCTCCTGCTTCTCTGTGGCTTCTTCAGATTTCTCCCCCACATTTCTCCATGGTAAAATAACTGCAAAGACAAAGTAATAAATACCTTTGGAAAGAGAAGAGTGTTTGGGGTGTGTGGGGAAGGATGTGAGGAGTATGGGATCTTGGAGATGAAAGGTGAATTTTGATTGCACAGGGCAGAGGTTTGGGGAGCTGACCTAAATTTCTAAGCCCTGCCAAAAGCACTGGAGTTTGGGCATTTTACTGTTGCTTTGTGCTGTTTAGGTGGTGCTTGTGTTCTGTTGTACTAGGTAGGAAGGAGATTTACTAGATGCAATTTTTGGCCAAGTCTGGTCATAGCTTCTTCATCTCCCTACAGACAGGAGGCAGTGAAGAGAAAACAGCATCACTATCTAAAATTTTGTGGTGTGGGTTGATAATCTCAAGTCTTAGCAATGTAAATCAAAATACAGTACATGAAATAGCATCTCCTAAGAAGAATATTTTACAGAGAAGTTTGAAGGAGAATGATGTGCTGGTCCTGTGGATTTTTGCAAAGCTGATGGAAAGGCAGTGTGGGAACAAGCATGTAGATCAATTTGAAAAAGGAGTAACTAAATGTGTGTGTTTTCCTTTCAAAAAAACCTGTTCCACAAATACTAACACTTAATATTTTTAGTCACAATGGAACTCACGAATGTCATAACCAATTTATATGATTTTCTGTAAAAAAAACCAAACAAAAACTGTGCATCTGGACTGACAAGCTGTATGCCAAGATTCAGCCAGATGCAATTTGAAATGTCCAAGACATTAAACATGCCCTGAAATGGAGCTTTTAATGAAAGTGCCATCTCAGTCTCAGCTACAGTGGATGCCAGTGTAACACACTGCAAGGAATTTATCATGCTAGATCTTAACTGCAAGTAGGTTACACTAATCTAGGAGTAAATATACTGGAAGTCTGCAGAAGTTAATGCCTGGGAGGTGATATTTCCATCACATATCCTATCCTGCCTGCATACTTTGTTTATAGTTATGTATTTCTGATAACTACATAAATTTTTCTGAACTTGAAGAAGAAAAAAGAAAAGAAAAAGTTGTGTGCTGTGTGCTTGGTATGCATTGTTTTGTTTCTTTCATTAATTCTTGCTGGCATTGTGGATGCTCAGATGAACAATAGAGTAGCCTGTAAAGATCAATACCAGATTGCTGATAGTGCCTATCTATTCAAAGAGCAGATTATTTGATAAATGGTTTGGTCCATATGTTTTGACATTTGTTAGCTGTATAGCCCAGACCAACTGGTAGAACTGTAGTTTCATCATAAAAAAGCAGGAGCAGCAAATAGAATATTTCCCTTTCTGTATAAAGCTGATATATTGTGATTTTAAAGCTCCAAGAAGGAGATTTCAAGAGGGGGGTAAAAACCCCAAAACTTCAAGCTTTTAAAAGTTCACATATATATATCTTAAGTTTTGTAGTGATGATATATGAATACAATCCATGTAACTCGTGTTCTAGGACTTTGAGTTTGACAGGATTCAGAGCTCATAAGACTAGTGGCCATTTTCTATGAGTGTCTCTGTACAGTGGATCAAACAGGATCCTCTGAGAGAATTCAAATTTCCCCCAAACTTGCCTTCGTTCTAAAACCTGAGAAATGGAATGGGAGAGATGTGGAGATGAGAAGGTCAAGAGCAGACTCAAAAGTCAATGGAACTTCGCAAACATCTAGAACTTTACAAGAGCTCAGGTTTCAATTCTTACCACTTAAGTAGTATTCTGTATTATTCTTTGAAAAACATTTCCTTTCTCTTCTCTCAAATGCTGCAGAACATCTGCTCACATGCAGTCCTGCACTTTATAGCCAATTAAACTAAGGACATTTTGCCATTTAGGTAGTGGTACTCGTAATCATCAAATTCTTCTCTTTCTTCTAGTCTCAGAGGTCCAAACAAATCTGGCAGCATGGTCTCTAAACCCAATGAAAAGCAAGTGTTAGAGTTACTGTCTTTATTTCAAGCTATTTAGGAGAGGAATTTATGAATGGATTTGTAAGTAAAATTAAAAATTAAAAATTGTAAGTAAACCTGTAAGTAAACTTGTAAGAGACTAGTCCAATCCTCATTGCTGCATTAAGAGACTAAACCTTATTTCAGCAACAGCAGCAGGTTGGTCCCTCTAGGGAAGTGAGAAGGAAATTGTCCAGCTGTGGTTTAGCAGCTTGTAGATACTCAGGTGTGGGGTCTGTGTCTGGATCTCTAGGTTGAAATGAACTGGTTTTAACTGAAATGGGTTTCAAGGAAGAGAGGGAATGGGGTTAGAATTTCTACAGTATCAATGATGGCCTCATTTCCCCTTTTATTTAACCCAAAATGGTGATAAACAGGAGAGTTGGCCCGAGAACAATAAAGGCAGAACTAGGAACTGACAGTTTTCCTCCATAAAATGTAGACCATGAAGGGAAACAGAGTTCAAAGAAGCATTGCTGGGTAGTTCTAAGGATAGATTTAACATAGTTAAATAGTATCCTGTGCATCTCGTCCTCTTCCTACTTGAAGAACCAGAGGTAACTTGCTGTAGAATGGTGGAAAATGGGTGTCTCAGCAGGGATTGCTCCCTGCAAGGTACACAGTGTGTTATTTGCTGTCTGGAGAATGGTGTCATGGTGTTTTGTGGGAGGAAAGCGTTAAATGTCACTGCTTCTATCAGCAGTTGGCAGTAAGTAGATCTAAGATTCCTGAACTGCTGCTCTCAGAATCATCTTAAAATAGCCACTTTCTTGTTTTCCTGGTCTATATATGAAACAGGTGTATTAACATATTAATGATCAGATGTTATATTTAGCTCTGCATTTTAAGGATCTTTAGCAACGTGGAAAAGGATGATTTGACAGGCTTAATTCAACACTGGGCAACAAATAAAGCTTATAATGAAATTAACATAAATCATTAGCATTAATCATTCAGCATTATTGATAGCCATATAAAGAAATGTATCACAGCCCTGGAAGTAAAGAAGAGAAGAGCAATGTTTCTTGCCAGCTGTCCTGATGAGCTATGAGCCCATATGGTAGTGGTACTGGCTTTCCTTTCTAATTTTCCTCCTCTGCTTGAGCTGTCAGGAGCCCCTTTCTCTCCTTTTCTTTTTCCACAGGCTGCAGAGATGGTTTCCATCTCATTTTTTTGAAAATGCTAGCTTTTTAGAACAGGTCAGACTCCATCAACATCTATGACTGTCAGTAGCCATGTGACCAAGGTGAGCAAACTAGCTAGGTGACAATTAGCATGCAGTCTACATTCATTGTTTTCAATTTGGTAACCTTCACTTCTACTTACACTTTCATCATCTCCAAAACCTAGCAGGAGTTTTCCTCAAAGGGAAACAACATATTCTTAAAGTCTTGGAAATCTTGCGAACTTGTGTTTGAAATCTCATGTGAAAAAAAAAAAAAGAATAAATGGAGGTGTCCTTCTTAGTGTTCAGTCACACTTCCCTGGATAGCTTTTTTCTGCTTGTGTGCCTCCCTCCACACCACCCAGTCCTGTGTCCCTCCTGTCCCATCTTACCCTCCCCCCAAAAAAGTGAAAGAATTGAGGTTAAAAGAATGAATACTGCTACTGCTGTGTGCTTGAAGCTTTAGTGAACCTGAAGTTACTTAGTCATCTTTATTTACCTGATGTTAAGTGCAAAGAAACATTAGGTCACTGTGGATTCTGGGCTTAAGGAGCAGGACTGGGGACATATCCCTAGAGCTGTAATCTCTTAGGCACTGCATACTTTCTTCATAGCTTTGGCATTTTTTCAAGTGTTAGACAAATCTTCATGAGCAGCAGTGCTCAGCTCAGTGCTGTGAGAACACGAGCAAAGGAGGTGCACTGGGGAGGAATCACAGACTTGCAATGTTTGGATGGCAGTGATGAAAATTGCCTCCTTGCCCATTGGTTTCTATCTTTACCTGCTCAGTTTCAATTCTTTGTGTTATGTGAGCAATTGAAATGATTCTGCCACTGGTGAGCGTTTCCTAGTTGGAAGGAAGTATAAAATGACTTCAAATTAGGAAAACAAACCACACATATGGAAGCAATTTTTATATTTCTTTAAGGGTTTTCTTTGTTGTTCTGTGGTTTTGTATGTGATGGGGTTTTTTTGGTTTTTTTGGTTTTTTTTTTTTGTTTTTTTTTACAGTTGGTACTTTATATTTACCTTTAAAATGTTTCAACATATGGAAAATAAGGGTTTTTTTTATTCTTATTTCAAGATCACACAACCTCTGAGGGATACAGTTAGGCATTGCCAGAGCATTGCACAGTAGTTCAGTACTGTCAGCTCTCCTTAAAATGCCTTTCTTTTTTAAGTGTCTTGGTAAAAGGATCTGCTATACTTAATTGCAGGTTACTAAATGTAAGTTACTGGACTTTCTGTTGAGGAATTAAATATCCCTTTGCAAAGAAGAAGTTTCTGCCTTCTGTTGCCATAAAGAATTCTTGATTTCCACATTAGTTCCAAGCAGATGAGCATCAAGAAAACAGATGCTTGAAGGAAACATGTATGAACACAGAGAAGAATCCCATACTCTTCTCTGTGTCACTCTTGAGCAATCATGTGTTCACCTCTTGAATTACATGGGAGCTTCATCTCCAGTGTAGAAACACATACCATTCCCTTATGCTCCAAGTCAGTGTTGCAAGGGAACATAACAGCCAGGACTGGAATCCTATCCCAAAGTGAATAGATCCCTTAATTTCATGGTTTAAAAAATACTTGAGTTGACCTCAGTATAATTCCTATATTTTAGTCATTTAGGTGTCATGGCTCAGTAATCATTCATTAACTCTAGTGCTTTTCAAATGAAGAACTGAGATGAAAATTTTTCTTAATGATGACAAGTGATGTAATTTAGTTTTATTCCTACATTACGGTGGTGCCCGCTAGCGCCGCTGTACTTAAGGCTCTGTCAGTGGTTCCATTATAAACCCCTATTTTCAGAAGGTTTATAACTCAAAAATTGATTTTAGACTTAAAACTGCCACCCAAGGTCTAAGTCCTGGAGGTTGTTTTTATATACAAATTGGCATTTTGGGGAGGAAAGGTTAATAGTTACTCAACTGTAAGAATAAGATTGAGGATTTTCTCTCTTAGATTTGTATTTGTGCTTCTATCATGCTAAAAATCTCTTCGTCCATCTCAACGCCAAGAAAAAAGACCTCTCTCAAGTACTTTATGACCAAAGAAAGGCTGCAGATCTTATTAAGCACAGTGTAAGAATTGAATTGGGATGAGGCTTGTAAAAGCAAGTCCAAGCTTCGAAAAATCCCGTGACATTTGATCAGAGGTTGAAATCTCTTTGAGAGTAGTTATTTAGGAAACTGGGGTAGCCATGAATCAAAGCCTCCCCTTACTCTGTGCAAGGCAAGAGAGCCAGAACAGATGTGCTGTTTTGCCTTATGCTATCAAGAAGCTGCAACAAAACTGGTACTAATATTGTGAAGGCAATTTTCAAAGGAGCGTAAGGTGCTTACCAGGCCTTAAATAACATCTCTGGAACTGAGAATAGAAAAGTAAATAAAGCAGAGGCTCACTAAAAGCTCATGGGAGGGAAGGAGGATTAGTTGGTTCCTAGCTGGAACAAAATGAAGGTGGTCCTGATGGCAATGGGAGCTCCAGCAAGGGGAGCTCTGTGACTCTTGGCACACAGAAATAGGCTGATGAGGGGAGGGAAGGACTTGTTGCTCAGGAATATTCAGAGCAGGGGGAGATAGGCACTGCAAGAGAATCCCAGGCCAAGTGCCACTCTGCTCTACTGATTTGTCCTGCAGTAACCACACTCCCAAGCTGAGCAGAAAGAGGGATGATCAGTTTTACTGCTGTCTGTTTATTGGGAGTGGTAGTGATACCTCACTGGAATGATGCTTTTAAAATGAAGAATGACTCTAAAATAATCCCAAACAATTGGTGGAATTCTTATATACTTTGGTTTCCTTGATGGTCAAATCTGATTCTGTGAGTCTTTAAAAATTATCTCCTAAATATTAGAAATGAATAGGTGGAACCAGAACTTAGAAATATGAAGGTCTTGTATATGTATGCAGGATTTGCATTGGATTCTGGAGTATACTGGAATATATAGTATAGATTCACTGCAGATGACCATATTTTTTCTTGCTATGAGAAACAAAAGAATTAGAGAAAAAAAAATTAAGTAGTTTCAGTTCTTCTCCAACAGAATTACTTACCCTGCACTTACTGGGATTATTTATGATTAATGGCTCTGTTTTTTGTTTCCAGTCCAGGTTTGCTGTCAGAGATGGTCACAATTATAGACTGAAAGATGAGAATTGGCAGCTGTTAGATATACATCTCTCTCCAAAGAGGAGAAAGAAGCTTGATATTTCTTGAGGATGTCATTTCTGACTAGTTTTGCATTCCAGGGAGGCAGTGTGGAGGACATTGCCTTAGACAACCCACTAACTAGGCCTATGTGTTTACAAACCCACAGCTAACCTGGGGAGACAGCTGATCGTTTTGATCTTGAGTAGCAATAATTTTTACGCTTTTCTCGTAATGCAAGAATGAAAAAATCAACACATAAACGTTGAAAATTTTATTTTTTTCAGTAGTTAAGAATAAAACCATCTCCCACTAGAACCAAAGGTGTCAGTGCACAAGAACAAATGTGTTTTTATCTCATTCTCATCTCTAAGAAACATTAGAGAAATTCTTTGTTTTTCCTGATAGCTTCTGGCACCTTCTCATCCATTGCACTGCTCTGCAGTGAGGATGCATTTCTGGGCAGATGTATAGAAACTGTATATTTCATGAGACCTTTTTGGTGCTATACCATGTGTAAACGCAGACCTGTGCATGGGTCTTACATTTGGGAAAGGAGAAGAATAATACATAGACTCCTGTTTGTGATTCATGGCCCACTCTGCCTCCTTGGCTAGTCATGCCAGGCTGGGGGGGATATCTACAGATGTGGCTCTGAGTGCCATGGTCTAGTAACCATGGTAGGGTTGGACTTGATCTTGGAGGTATTTTACAACCTGGTTGATTTCTGATTCTATCTGAGTGTGATTTCAGAGCAGTCCATCTGAGAAAGCATTACTGATATGAAATCAGCAAAGTCATTGTTTTAAAATGCTGCCATCCACTTGTTTGATTTACTGTGGTATTGGCATGATAGTTTCTATATTAAAATCTTAATTTGCTTCTTCCTACAAATCAGGTCCAAAAATAATTGTTAAAAAACTAAGAGCATTTTCAAGTGTAGCATGGAGATGCTTTCCTTGAGCTCTTGGGAAATGTAGAGAATTAAGGAATAGTGATTGGAGAAAGGTGTTATCCTGATGACTTTTTTCCAGTTTGGGTTGTATGTAATGTGTGCTGGCAAAGCATGCTTTGAAAAAATTCACAAGGTGCTTAGTGTTACATGAGTCTGCTTTAAGTTTGCCAATCTGAAACCAGCATAAAGGGATTGGCAAGACTAAGACTGTGTCCCTCCTGTTGTCTGGTATTCAAGCAGACCCATTACAGTCCCCAGGAGCATACATACCCATTAGGAGTGCTGGGGATGACCCATGGAGTTGAGAGTCATGGAAATGGAATGTTTAGACTTAGCTCAAATGCAGAAGTTTTATCTCTGCGCATGTATTCTGGTGGGAATAAACAGCACTATCAGCTCAGGGAATGAACTTATGCCCTGGACCTTTCCTAATTATCAAAATGAAGCAGTAATTTAAGAATCAGTTAATAAAGACATCCAAATATTCAGATACCTGCTCCCTGCTTCCACACATGGGTGACACCAAAAAACATGTGCTTTTCACTGGCAAAATCACTGGAGAAGAAAAGCCTTTTTTTATTTTTCTTAAGGTTTAAAACCTCCAGGGCAGTTAGAAACCCATGTTTTTCATTGAACTGTGTCTCTTTGAAATTCACCAGCTTGACATGTCATTGGCATGACGTGTCTCAGTCCGTTACACAGAAATGCCACATTACACTGTGTGACGTGACAGGCTGACAAAAAGGGACATGACGCACCAGCCCAATGGGATGTCAAGCCTGAGAAATTTAAGCCATGCTGTTAGCTTAAAAAAAACCAAAACCAAGCAGCAAGGGGGGCACGCTCCATGCTGATACCCAGTGCTGTTGGATTTCACAGTTTCTAACAGGTTTTCTTGGTTCACTCAGGCTTCCCTCTCATGTTTGATAATAAACCATGCAAATAGAAGTTTTGGCTTTCGGATGTTTTATCCTTGTGGGACCTCACACAGTCTCCAGTTCCTCCACAATCCTTGGCAAACCTTTGTAGGAATTCTGTGTGCTTGGAGAGCTCTGACATGGAGTTGTAGAAGTGCTTTGCACTCCATTTGGGATTGCTGCAAGCACAAACAAGGATTGTCCAAAGATCACGTTGATAACGTGACGTGCTGTGAGTCACAGCTCAAAATCTGGGAAGGTTTTTAAATGTTATTATTTTTTTAGTCATGTTCGGCTTCTAGGGGAAAGTCTATCCAGGGCAGGGCAAATGGGGAGGGTAGGAGAGCTTAGAAGAATTAAAAGATCGTTAACAAACAATTTTTTTTCTCCTGGAAAATGCTTTCCCTTGATACTTGTTTCCTTTAAGTAGCAGGAAAAGTATTTCAATAATCTCTAAAGAGTTTAAGAACAATATACTTAATTACTATGAGTAATTTCAGCGCTAATTAATGTGATAAATCTCTGTAGTGAAATATTCTTAGTTACTGATCAACATAAAATGAAATAGATTGAAGTCAGTGCAGATGTATCTTCCAGTTAATTTTGCATTCGGTGTGGAATGGTGAAAATGAGCACACAGACATTTGTACACATTGTAGATCAGGAACAGAATATTTGGGTTGCATCATGTATATATGTTTTTAATGCAGTCATTTGCATGCAGACTTTGGCATGGATTTTTTTTGTTAATAGGTTGCAATAATGAGTTGAGTTAAAACAGACAAATTAAATTTAGTATTATTAAAAACCTGTCATGATTGTTCATCTATTAAATGTAATAATTCACTTATGGACGAAAGGTGCAAGAAATAAATTGCTGGGCACGTTTTTGTTGGTTTCTTTGTATTTTATGCATTGTAAAAATTTTTATGCAGAGGTAACAATATCAAATGAAATTTCTTCTCAGTTGCTAAACCTTTGACTACGAGAGCATAAATCAACTAAAATACACTTTTTGTAATGTTATTTGGATGTGACCTTAGACGTGAGTCTGAACAGTGCTCCTGTAATTCCTGGTGGTGAACAATATTCTTTTCTCATCAGTACACTTGAAACTGCTGAAAGGAGTTTGGCCTATGAGCACAAATTCTGCTTTGCAGAAATCTTTTTCCATCGTTTTGCAAAGAGACTTTCCTGAACGATGATTGAGTTCAGGGTGTGTGCAGCCTTTCCATTAACTTAGGTGTGCTTTGGATTGTGCCCAGGAATATTTTCCTTGTTTTCAGCCAGAAGTCTGGTTCTGGTTTGCAGCACCAGTGCTGTTGAGAATCTTTTCCCCTTCTCAAAGTGTTCATTCCCAGCTCCAAAGACGTGGATGCAGGGCATGAATTATTGCCCAGGGCAGGTCCCTCCAAAGACATGGATGCAGGGCATGAATTATTGCCCAGGGCAGGTCCCTCTGACCTTCTACAGCTGTTTGCTCCCCCTGTCCTGGCAGCCAAAGCATCTGGAGTTGTATCCCGTGGGTGTCCACGTTGGGTATTGTAAGGACTGAAACTTCCACCTGAGGCTAGGCACGTGCAATCTGCACACTCCTCCAAGTGGCACTGAAACTTCCACCTGAGGCTAGGCACACTCCTCCAAGTGTACACAGTGAGAATAATAAACTCTAAGATCAGAGCAAGATGCTTGAACACCAAACACTTTCCCTCTTTCCCCAGGGAGCAGGAGAGAAGGGCAGAGCCAAGCTGTGGAGCAGTGCAGGGTGAGGTGCCATGGGACATTGCCAGGCAGAGCCAGGGGGTGTTTGGTAGCTGTTTGCTTCTCTACCACTATGTGAAAAGGTACAGACTAAAATTACCTGCTCTGTAAAACTGCTTGGGAGGGTGTAATCTTTACACAAATGCATGTATGGATTGATTTTCAGATGTGGCACCATAATCTAGAAAGCAGTATGCAACTTCTGCACAGAAATGTGTAGAGAGGCAGTTGTTAGGGTAGTGAGGACTGGATAACCAGCACTACCTAAATTGTTAACTTGCCTCTTTGCTGCAAAAGGGTTTAGGATCTGTAGCTGGGCTTTGTAGCTATACCACCCCCAACACTACCAATCTGAGGTCAGGAGCTCAGACACTTTCTGCAGTTCCTTCTGCTTTAATGTGGCTGTTAAGACTTGCCAGTCCATTCTACTCCTGTGGGACCCCTGGAGCAATAGGCTTCAAAATTTGGTCCAAAGCTATTGGAATAATTTTTTTTAAAGGTTAGTGTAGTAGTGCACCTATGTTACCTGTTTTGTTGAGAAATGTGAGAACTACCCAAGTATCAGATATTTTCACATCTGAAGTCAGAGTTTCTGAGCCTGGACCCTCCTGTTCGATCCAGATCCAGCTCTGCCAGCCCCTGAGCATAGTGAAGCTATTAGTGTTTTAGGAATTGAACTCTCTCTCCTGGGGAAAGGAGAACTTCCAGAGTGTGTTAAGCAAAGCAGGATCTGTATGAATCATATGTCTGACTTACAGTACATCTACTTACACCCTTGGACTTTATGATCTGCTGCAAAAGACATGAGTGTTTGTAAAGGTATGGAAAAGGTAAGGTCTGGGATCAGCACTCAATTTGTCAAACGTTAATTAAAGCTGAAGAAATGTAAGTTTGTTATGGAAACAAAGAGAAACACAGAGCAGAGTATGCTGCAAGCCAAGTCCCTGAGATGTTCAGAAATCTTGCTTAGAGAGTCTTAGAACCACCTTCCAAAGCAGCTTTGCTAAAAGTTCTCCTGTGGTTTTTCTTTCTATAGTTTGAACTCTATCAGTTTGAAAAATCCGGACTCCCTTTGCCTTGAAATTAAATGTTGACACACATTCCTGAAGCAGAAGGAGGAGCTGAAACTACGAAACCTGATGATCCTGCTTTGGATTTCTAGCTCTAATGAATAACAATTCTTCCATGGCTAATGGTATAGATGAACTTGATACTTCTTTTAATTTGTTTTAAGGTATAGGTGTTAGGGTTCCCCCCCCAAGTTTTTGTTTGTTTGGCTTTGTTTTGTTTGTGTGTTGTAGTTAGTCTGTTTGGTTTTTAACTTGTATTCCTGTTGTTTCCAAACAAAACCCACCACAGCTGCTTTGGCAGGCACTGTGCTATTTTAAGGACTTCAATTTTAGCCATTTTCTTTTTGCTATCTTGTTTTGAGGCATAAGATATATACTTGGGCTTTTTGTCTGTAACTTTTTGAGTTTTAACATTTGAAACAGTGTATGTCCTTGTGTCTGTAGGACTGATTTGTTTCTTCTTTTTCTTCAGAGCCTTTTGCTTTTTCGTTTTTAATTTTTTTTTCCCCACACCACATTATGCATGTCTTTACTCCTGCAGTTTGCAGATTCAAGTGGCAATAAATATGCTCTTTGTGCTGGACAAAGCAGCTTAGAATTTGCATCCTTATCCACCTAACAGAGTGGCACATGAACTGAGTGGCTCCAAATTCTCCTGGAGTGTACAGAAGCAGAAGAACTTCAAAAGTGCACGTATGTTTTCTTAAATCTGCACAACACAATGTGCTGTGAAACAGCACTGAGCTGTGTGTGCTCAGAGCACACTGATAGACAGATGGGCTTTGAGCACAGAAGTGACAAATGTCATAAATTTCTCTTAAAGAAAAGTGTTATCATTTCTGTTACTTGCTTACATATGTTTTCAAGCATGACTGTCTTAAATGTTGCTGCTAAGTTGCATCACACTGATAATTGTGCTGCACCTTGGGGTTTTCAGGGTGGGTTAAATTCTGCAGGAATTCTGTTGCTCCGAGTTCTCCTAGTGGTTCACACTCAGTGGATGCAGTCACAGCAAGATTGTTAAAGTGATCCTGATGATTGGACAGATAATTACACTATGAAAGGATACAGGTTTTCATGGCTTGTTTGATTTGGTATTTTTTAGGGTGTTTTTGTTGAAGCAGATTGCTGTAGGTGTTGTCTATTTTCCAAAGGTTTTTCTCAGCACGAGCATACACAGGTTCTTTAGAGGTTGTTGTCACTTGTTATGAACTCTTTCTGGCTCAGGAAGTTGATCACTTCTCAGTGTGTTCCCTGAGAGCATTGTAAAATATGCTAATAGAATTTTGCCTACAGGGTTGTATTCACTCTGGATTTGCTTTGGTAGAAGCCTCTCCTTTATTAGAGGAGGCTTTGCTCAAAAGAAAAAGCAAGAAAACACCTCCTTTGTATTATCTTCTGCTTCATAACCTCTAACATTAGCAGCAAAATTTCTCATGAGCTCATAAACCCTAGTGTTGCCTCCTGTAGTGTAGCAGGGGAGCAAACAATGGAACTGTCCTAAGATGAATTTTCCTCCAGGAAAGATCAAGTAGAAGGTTGCAGAGGCTGCTTGGATGAACTTGCTCAGGACTTGTGCTGACCACCATTCCTGAACATAGGTTTGGGATTGTGCTGCTGCTAGATGTGTGTGTGTGCTCACTCTGTGTTTGAAGTAGGATCACACCTTGAACCATCTGGACATTCACCCCTGAGCTTGTAAACTTGTGGTTCATGTGATGGAAAACTGAAGAATGTTTTCTGTATCTGACTAGGAGTGTTCACTCTTTTGGTTTGGTGGAAACTGTAGACAAGTGATACAAAATGTTATGCATCCAGGTAGTTGAGCTGTGACAGGTGAAAATGTGGCTTTCCCTTTCATTTCTCCACAGGTAGGATGACCATGTTGAATTCTTCTTGTGATCTCTCCCTCCTTTTGTTTCTTCAGTGAACAGTGCCTGAAGGGTGTATTGACTCTTGAATTTGTACAGCTTCCAGAGGAAATAACATTGGATGCTTTACTTTGATTAGGCTCTCAAACTTATGTTTAAATACTAATGTTAGTGTGAGATGTGGAGAAGAAATGCTATGTAGCCTGTGTTGATTAGAATTCCTTTTCAGACATCAAGTCCATAATTTTGACATGGCTCTGTCCTATCTTAGAGATTTGGAAAAAAATTGAGCGTTTTTTAGTATGTTTTGGAATTAAAAGTTTCAAGAATATTGAAGCTATAATGTAGTCAAATAATTACTAGGAACCTTTAAAGCATCACCAAGCACAGTGTCATATTCTTAGGGCATGAATAGTTTTAGGAAGGAATCCAGGGGCTCTCTGAACCTATTTACTAATGGCAAAAGATAACTGAGAGTTGGAAAACTGTAAATGCACAGAAAATGTGTTCAAATACTCTTCTCATGGGCATCTTCTTTCCTTTGAATTTACTCTTACGGTGTCATGTTCTATGTGTGATACCCTGTGAGTAATTAACAGTGCAAGGAATATCCAAATTACCTGGCCCAGTTTGGTTGTGATGTAGGTAGTGTAGGATGCTTATAGTCCTTGCAAGGGAGATGGATTAAATGCAAACTGTTTCTAGTTTCAGGCATAGTGTTCACTGCCTTTTTTTCCAGGGTAAAAGGCAGTACTGGCCATGAGGTAACAGTAGTGGACCTGACCTCGATGTCTGTTAATTGTAGCCTCTGCTAAGGTGCTATCTGCATGGGTAGCTCTGAGCTTTTCTGTCCAGTGTAAAACTTCTTTTTCTTTTTCTTTTCTTTTCTTTTTTTTTGTCTTGTTGTGCAAGTGTGGAAGGCAAAAAGCTCAGGCGATGACATTACTGTCACCTGCTTAAAACAGTATGAAGTTCTTCAAGAATCGGCATAATCTCCAGGGTTCACTGTTTTCCATGAAAGCATTTATTTCAGTCAAAATACTTCATGTTCTCTACACAGACATCTCAAGAAAAGTTAAAAACATGCCATTTGAAAGGGAAACCTTAGCTTTCTTACAGATATACCTGCTTTTAAGGAGATCATCGTGGAATGAAATCACACCTTATTAGGCACATGATTCACATGAAAAGTAAATAAACGGCGATAAAAGAAATAATAAATAAAAGTTGTAATTGGAACTGGTTTAGGTTGGTGAACAAGACTTTCTGTTAACCTTCTTCATTTTTAATTCATTGCTTTATCTAATGTCTTCCTCAATAGCCTCCTCTCTAATGCTGTTTAAATTAAACCCAAAATAACATCTCCCCCTCCCTTATTTGTGTGCTTTTCTTTTCTTTTACATGTATGATTTGCCCTCTCAGAGCAGAGGGAAGCAATCTTGCCCATCTGCTTGTAAAAGCATGATGAATCTTTTGAATATGCGAATGTAGGATGTGTTGTTCAAGATGTCATGTTTCTCCCTCTGTTTGTTAGCCAGGAGACAACACGGAATACCCTGATTTACCTGTGTAATCCCAGTGTGCTCAGGTGCCAGGCCTGGCTGGAGAGATGAGCGTGTCTGCTGTCAGCAGCGGTCGGAGCGAGACAGGGACGGCGCGGGCACCGGGCGCAGGGAGCTGCACAGGTCAGGAGGTGTCAGGGACAGCCACGGACTGATGTGGCACTGACAAGTTGTCAAGCGAGCAAATATGAAAGCAGGGCTGGGAGGGAGGGAGAAGGGAAAAAAAATCTTGTCATTCCTGATGAAATATTCAGCGTAGCGGGTAGCGATGGGCGGAATGGATTCAACCCATGAGTTGGTGGTGGTTTTGTAAGAGCTGGTGCTGGCACTGGAGACCTGCTCAGTGTCTCCTGGCCTGATGGCTCTCCATGAGAGGTGCCCATGGTAAACTGCCTGCTTTAAATTTTGGAGTGAATTAAGCATCACCCTCCTGTTTATCAGAGTAGCAGCACCAGGCTTGGGTCAGACTCCTTTCAGAGCCCTAAGCTGCTGGTTAGTCACCCCTATAGCCCCTGAGTTGCTGCTGTGGTGTGATGTGTTGTAGAGAAATTTGGAAGGAACACTCTAATCGTGGTGCCAGTTCTGAACGATCATAAATAATCATAATTAACAACTCTGCTGTGTGATTTTTTTTTTTGTTGGTTTGTTTTCCGACACTTTTCATTTTATTTTGGATTTTTCATATTGTGTTGAGCTGAAACACTTCTGTTTGTCGTTCTGTGTATTCCATAGTATATGAGATAATAGCATACTTTATTTGTCCCTGGAACAGACCACAGGAATATGGTGCCTGTTATCTCCTGGCAAATTTGGGGAGTTCTTGATACCACTTTTCTTAATGGCAGGAGCATTCTGCTCCATGCACATTATTCCTTGGAGCAGTAAGACTCCATCCCCAGTCTGCATATGTGTATGTGCACACTAATCCTGCATGTGTCTGCAGAATAAATGTTAATTTAATCTTGATTAGACTAATCTCGTTAAGAATAAATAATACAAGAAGTGTATCATGATTCCCAGTGAAGCCCTTGAAGAGCTTGCTGTAATAAGGGGAAAACTGGTGGATTTGTCTGCTAACAGGATGTCTGTGTGTTCTGCTGTGTGGAATTGAGCAATCACAGTTCTTTTTGTTCATGTGCACAATTGTCCCTAAATTAGTAAACATGATGCAATGCTTTATTTTGGATTTATA
Organism: Acanthisitta chloris; assembly: GCF_000695815.1. Lineage (NCBI taxonomy): Eukaryota > Metazoa > Chordata > Aves > Passeriformes > Acanthisittidae > Acanthisitta > Acanthisitta chloris. The sequence continues at coordinate 1,796 of NW_008652233.1, read as the reverse complement.
TGGAAAAATGCTTTAAATATATCTTCTGCATTAAATTTCTTTGGGGTGTGCTTTTAACTGCCATCAGTTACTTTTTTAAGTTTAACTTTTCATTTCTTTCCATGAGGGAACAGCTGTATATTGACAACTAGTGATGCTGAAGGGAGAAATAGAAAGTTCTCTTTACTATCCTCTCTTCTTTCTATCTAGAACAATTTAATTATTTTTTAATTCATCTGCAGCTGCTCAGGCTATAGTTGTGGCAGTGGGGGGATAGGAGGAATGAAAACAGCCTAAATCCATAGTCAATAAGTCAGTATTTAAAAATGGATGAATATTACTTTTTAGCCTTACAAAAATAGGCTTAGTTGCTTGAGAATGTAGATGGAAGAAAAATTTCCCGAGGCAAAATGGTCTTGGAATGAAAAGAGAAAACAAGTTCAAATGAAAACAAAGCCATGAAAATGTTTAATGGTTCAATGCAGTTTTGTCTCATCAAAGAGCAATATAGCTAAAGAATATCCTTAAAAGTGTAAAGACAAAAACAGATGCAAGAAAAATGACAGCAGTCAATTTGAGTGAATGAGAGGAGCTTCCACAGGGACCTGTCAGCTGGGATCTTGTCCACCTGAGGCTTGCTGAGCATCAGCATCTCTGCCACAGTCCTGCTGGAACAACTGTGCTCACAGCCAGCTCTGTGTCTGTCTTGCTGTGGATTTCTGGCTGTGGATTCTCAGAGTGGCAAGTTGGCTCTGGTGCCATGTGCTCCCACTCTGAGACACACTGCAGGTGATAACACAGCACATCAAAGGCTTCTCCTGCAGTCTCCCCCTCCAGAGCCCCATGGCTTCCCAGCAGAAACAACTACTAAAAAAAGAGGTTTCTGAGGTGGACTAAAGCAAAAAAAGACCCCAAAAGATAAATGTTGAAATCCAGCAGAGAAAATGTTCAATATTGATAACCTGGGGATGTGATGTGTTCTTTTCTCAGCATCCAGTTGGAATTTGAAGTGCCTGTGAAAGAGAATTTGGGCTTTGATTTTAAAAATGCAGATTTCTAGGGTTTTTTTTACTTGTAAAAGTTTCCTTGGAAATGTAAACTCATGCTTCCTGTTAACAGAAGACCTTGTCAGTTACCCCATTATGGAATAGGAATGTTTTTATTCCTTTCATTTCCAGAAGAAAGAGGAATTGTTTAGGACACTCATCTCCTGCTCCAGAGGACTGTCCAGACCCCTTTGTACCTTGTGCTTTGCTGATTGTTTAGGCATCTTTTAGCAAAATATACATTTCTGTATGGTCCTGCAAAATTGTGAAAACTACCCATTAGTGATGACTTACAAATACACGAATTGACTATTTCACTTTTGCTGGAAGAAGTGCTGGAATTGATTGCTTTAAAATTGAACATCAGAGCTGCCACACACTCATGTACTGTGGGAAGTGGTGTAGTCTCTGGTCTTAGAGAGTTAATGTGTTTCCAATTTTGTTAGTTTGGTCCTTGCTGCAGAATAGTCAAGTCCCTGCAATTTTTTGACACTCCTTCCTGATGGTTCCTGTTGTCACTTTTCTCCACCTTGTGAAGGATGTTCTCACCAGCTTCTTTTTCTATGAATAAGTGATCAAGTGCCAAGTCAGTATTGTCTTTAGGGTCACTCTGGAATTCAGTTTTCTGAGAGAAGGCTGGTGAGGGATGTTTTCACTCATATGGGAGTGGAAAGTTGCTGCAGCAGTCTCATGTGTATTTCTCCTGTGCCTGATGCAAGCAAAAACACTGGGAGAGACAGAAAACTGTCAGTAGCCTATTTACCTCTCTCT
>NW_008652232.1:9995-10896 GCF_000695815.1 Acanthisitta chloris | reverse complement strand
GAGGAGAGGAGAGGAGAGGAGAGGGAGGGAGAGAGGGAGAGGGGGGAGGAGAGGAGGGGGGAGAGAGGAAGGAGAGGAAGAAGAGAGGGAGAAGGATAGGAGAGAGAGGAGAAGAAGAGGGAGAGGAAGAGGAGACGGAGAGGGATAGGAGAGGGAAATAGAGAGGGAGAAGGAGAGAGGGAGAGAGGGACAAGGAGGGGAGAGGAAGAGGCAGAGAGAGAGGGAGACAGAGAGAGGGAGAGGAGAGAAGAAGAGAAGAAGAGAAGGAGAAGGAGAACGAGAAGGAGGAGAGGCATGAGAGAAGGTGTGGGATGCAGACCAGATTTCTTCCCATGGGAAACAGTTCCTCCTGTGTGTGGCTGTGCCCCTGTGCAGCAGAGCAGGGAGGGGAGAAAGCACTCGGTAGGCTAAACTAGACAAGCAGAGAAGAAACTGTGGCTAGACAAACAGATGAGGAGTTTGATTTATTTTTTTATAGTGTAACATTCAGGTCTGTACACATGAGGGAGATACAGCTCCTGCCACAAAACCCAATCATACCAATCAGCAAATGAGACTGATGGTGCTACAAGTGATCCAAAATCCAAAGTTCCCTTTGTGGCAGAGCAGCAGGGAGAGATGGCACCAGGGTAAGAAGGATTTAATGAGAGTCCATCACAAAGCACTGCATCTATTTTCTCTTTTTTAACTACTGTTTTACACTATTGTCAGTTGATTAAAGCCTTTCTCCTCTGATGGATTAGTCTTTGCTCACCTTTCCAGCTTTGGATCAATTATCTATTTAATCTGTGTTGTGTTGGTGTAGTGCCATGCAAACTACCTTTAACTCAAAGCCCAGTTTCTCTTCCCTTAGCCAGAGTCACTCTTTACTCCAAAAGCTCTTCCACAGGGCCCAAGAACT
>NW_008652232.1:0-9968 GCF_000695815.1 Acanthisitta chloris | reverse complement strand
AGACCTGTCCTTAGTGAAGCTGCCAGGCTGCTCTTAACTCTTTCAGTAGGAAAAGTGTTAATTAAGATGCTAAAAGATGGTGATGTTCTCATGCAGAATCAGCATGGATTTGTCCCACACTTTTCCCAGGTACACACCATCAGTCTAAGGCTTTCAACCATCTCTGGAGCTAGCTGGAAATGTTTAGGCAGAGGGATTAAATGCTCCAGGTGAGGGATGGGGTAGCTCTGCTATGAGGAAAGGCTGAGAGAGTTGAGATTGTTCAGCCTGGAGAAGGGAAGGCTTTGGAGTGCCCTAACTGTGACCTTCTGGTACCTGTAGGAGCCAACAAGAAAGATGGAGAGAGACCATTTACCAGGGCCTGGAGGGACAGGATGAGAAGTAATGGGTTTCAACTGAAAGAGAGTAGGGTTAGATTGAATATTGGGAAGGAATTGTTCCCTGTGAGGTGCTGAGACACTGGCACAGGTTGCCCAGAGAAGCTGTGGCTGCTCCATCCCTGGAAGTGTTCCAGGCCAGGTTGGATGGGGCTTGGAGCAATCTGGGCTAGTGGAAGGTGTCCCTGCCCATGACAGGGGTGGGATGAGGTGAGCTTTAAGGTCCTTCCAACCCAAACCATCTGTGATTCTATGATGAACACAATTACATGTGTGTGTCTATGTGTCTAACTATGTCTGTGTGCTCACACATGCAGACACAAGCCCACTGTGCATGCCTGGCATGGGGTGCTTCTAAAATCATGGATTTGGATGAGAGCTAATATATATAAACAGTATTCACTGATATCCTCATGTGCTTATCTGCACATAGCTAACTTCACTCCCCAAAGATACAGACCTAACCCATATATTTAGGCCTATTAGGGAACAAAACACAATAAAAGCATCAAATCTGGGAGATGTTGTCCTGGACCTGTCTCTGATGAGGTTTCTCCTATGCAGACAAGGATCTATTGGGGCAGACACTACTTGCTTGCCATGAATAGGGATCATTCAGAGCCCTCTGTAAATGAAGTCTCTATGGCTGTTCTTGCTGAGGAAAATATAAAGTTTCTCTGTGTCATTTTGCTGTTAATTAGCAAAGGAAGCTAAATACATTTCAGGTGAATATTTTCACTAGCAGAGCTTGTGGCACACAAGCAACATTAAAGCTTTGAACACAGAGCAAGGGGCAGAGGTGTGCTGAGCCCTTTAGGGGCTGCATTTAGCCCTCTGGAAAAGCAGTGTTTACTTTGAAAATATGAATTTTTGCCCAGGCCTCTGAAAATGCAAACACTGGAGTCAATATTCCAAGAGGAAAATATGCATTTAAAGCTCTTCTCCAGCCTGTTTGCAACATAAACACACAACCCATTAACAGCCTGTGCTGGCCCCAGAACTGCCCTGGCACTCTGCAGAGCTGATCTTGAGCTTTAAGGTCCTTCCAACCCAAACCATCTGTGATTCTATGATGAACACAATTACATGTGTGTGTCTATGTGTCTAACTATGTCTGTGTGCTCACACATGCAGACACAAGCCCACTGTGCATGCCTGGCATGGGGTGCTTCTAAAATCATGGATTTGGATGAGAGCTAATATATATAAACAGTATTCACTGATATCCTCATGTGCTTATCTGCACATAGCTAACTTCACTCCCCAAAGATACAGACCTAACCCATATATTTAGGCCTATTAGGGAACAAAACACAATAAAAGCATAAAATCTGGGAGATGTTGTCCTGGACCTGTCTCTGATGAGGTTTCTCCTATGCAGACAAGGATCTATTGGGGCAGACACTACTTGCTTGCCATGAATAGGGATCATTCAGAGCCCTCTGTAAATGAAGTCTCTATGGCTGTTCTTGCTGAGGAAAACATAAAGTTTCTCTGTGTCATTTTGCTGTTAATTAGCAAAGGAAGCTAAATACATTTCAGGTGAATATTTTCACTAGCAGAGCTTGTGGCACACAAGCAACATTAAAGCTTTGAACACAGAGCAAGGGGCAGAGGTGTGCTGAGCCCTTTAGGGGCTGCATTTAGCCCTCTGGAAAAGCAGTGTTTACTTTGAAAATATGAATTTTTGCCCAGGCCTCTGAAAATGCAAACACTGGAGTCAATATTCCAAGAGGAAAATATGCATTTAAAGCTCTTCTCCAGCCTGTTTGCAACATAAACACACAACCCATTAACAGCCTGTGCTGGCCCCAGAACTGCCCTGGCACTCTGCAGAGCTGATCTTGTGGCCTTCACGTGTCCTGGCACAAGGAGGGTTTGCCTCTCCTCCAACTTACTCACCTCCATGGCTCCTTGCTAAAAAAATGCAGATTTAAAATACCAGATCCCTTTTTCTTTTCACAGGATGGACAGAAGAAGATTCTGGTTCCTGGGCTCACCTTGCTACTGCTGAAATGCTTCAGATTCACCCTGTGCTGGCACTGCTGAGGCTTCACCTTGAGGACTAGAGGGAATGGTCATAAGCTGAGACAGGGTAGCGTCAGATTAGATGTAAGGAGAAATGTTTTCCCTGTTAGGGTGTTCAGGCACTGGAATATTGCCCAGGGAGGTGGTGCAGTCACCAGCCCTGGAGGTGTTTAAGAGGTGTCTGGAGGCACTGGAGGATATGGTTTAGGGGTTACAACAGTGACAGGTTAAGGGTTGGAGTTGATGATCTTTGAGGTCTCTTCCAACCTTGATGAGTCTATGATTCTATGAAATGTGGGGTCAGTTCTGGGCTCCTCACAGGGCCACTCACAAGAAGACACTGAAGTGCTGGAGCATGTCCAGAGAAAGGAATGGAGCTGGGGAAGGGGCTGGAGCAGCAGAAGCAACTGAGGGAGCTGTGGGGGCTCAACCTGGAGAAGAGGAGGCTCAGGGAGGACCTTCTCACTCTCTCCAGCTCCCTGCCAGGAGGTGCAGCCAGGTGGGGTCAGGCTCTGCTCCCAGGGAACAAGGGACAGGAGGAGACAAAACAGCCTCAAGTTGTGCCAGGGGAGGTTCAGGTTGGCTGTTAGGGAAAATTCCTTCAGGGAAAGGGTTGTAAAGCATTGGAACAAACTTCCCAGGGCAGTGCTGGAGTCACTATACCTGGAGAGATGTGGATGTGGCACTTGAGGACATGATTTAGTGGTAAACATGGCAGTGGGTTGACAGTTGAACTTGGTGATCTGAAAGATCTTTTCCAGCCTTAATGATTCTGTGGTTCCAGTGTGAGGGCAGGAGATGCAGCTCATCCTCCCCAGCATGACCAGCTGGGGAAGCATCATCCTCTGCACCCAGGCAAGAGGGAGATTTGGGATTCCTTCACTGCCTGGTGACTCAAAGCTCTGTGTGATGCTCCAAACTTACTCATAGTTTGCACATTGGTCTGTGTTCTCCTTTGGATCCTCCTTTGCTTTCCTAACAACCTTTTCCTGGTGTGTAACATCCCTCTGACAATTTACCACTCTGCTGGATGCCTCCAGTCTTTGCAGGGTCAAAGCCTTGGGCTGGGCTAGGAAAAAGCAAAGCCCAGTTCAAGACTAAGTACTAGAAGGACTAAACCTCAGGCACACACTAAAACAGCAGCATTAAAGCTGGGAGAAAGTGCTAACTCCTCATTTGCCATCACACAAACAAGTCTGAGGGCATAAACTATATAAATGCAGATTCTTTCTCCATCACTATATCCATAACACTTCCCAGAATGTAGATCAGATGAGAAAAGCCAAGAGAAATGACATTTTAGCTTCAAAGGTACAGATATGTTTTGGTTTGATTTGGCATTTTACTTGTGCAATTTGTTGTGCTCAAGTTTTCTGTTAGAACTGGTTTGGAGTGTTATATTTACATATTTCCAACAAACATCCTGGGATTGCATTTAATATCTTAGTATAAATTTCACACTGCAACAAACCACAAGGATCAAATCAAAATGAATCTGTCCCTGAGGCACTTCCATGTCAATGACCCAAAGAATGTGAAGGTTTTTTGAGGGGAAACAAAGGAAATCAAACTTCAGGGATCTCAAGATGTTTCCAGACTTCCAACAGAGCTCAAGCAGAAAACAAGATGAGAGGAAATCACCTCAAGGGGCACTAGGGGAGGTTTAGAATGGACATCAGGAAAGATTTCTTCATGGATAGGGTGGTCAGGCATTGGAAGAGGCTGCTCAGGGCAGTGGTGCAATCACCAGCCCTGGGAAAGGTCAAAACACTTATGGATGTAGCACTTGAGGACATGGTTTAGAGGAGAACATGGTGGTGGTGGGTGAATGGTTGGACTTGATGATCTTAAAGGTCTTTTCCAACCTTAAAATATTGGATTTTTCTTTCTTCTTAAAAGAAAAATCACAGTGTTTGCAGCCCTGGACCATAAATATATCTTGGAAGGATGTGGAGAGGTGGCTTTGTCACACTGGTTGAAGCAGCAGAGCAAGAAGAAGGTTGAGAAGGGACAAACAGCCAAATTCTGAGTAGTTTGCTGTTGATTTTTGCTTCCTGCTAAACAAACCTGTTAGTCGTAGTAAACATAACTTTCTTGCCCTGCAGCCACCAGAAAACTCCAAGGCTCAGCAAAAGGCTTGTTGTGGTTCTTGTATCTGTTTCTGACTTCCTTTGATGTTCCCAGGTGAGTTCCTGAGCTCCATTTTTCCTCTACTCAGAGAACTGGTGGCAAAACTGCTTTTTTAGTTCCAACTCTTGTCTTTTATCCCCCCAATGTTTCTATTTCAGTTTGGGGCAGGGGTAGAGGGGCCACCAAAGGAGATTTCCTGTACCACCACTGCACTGGGGAAGTATTTACAGCTGTGGGGTCAGTGCAAAGCCTAAACCAACTGATGCAAAGGGTGAAGGACTGAGGAGACATGAATGGCTTTAAATATAACTCTTTTAAGAACTCAGGATCAAAAGAACTGCTGTTTATCCTTTAAAGCTGCAAATAGCTGGCAAATATCCTCGTGCTCTGATGCTGTAAATAGTAAATGCTGTTTATGGCTGGTGCATGTTTGTGTGTTTTATGGGTCACACTTATTTCAGAGGGATCAGTTTTTATTTGCCATGTTAACCTTGCCCACATCTTCCCTCTGGGAACAACTTGCCTCCTGGGCACTAATTCCTGGCTCTCCTGCTGAGCACCTGCAAGACTCTGGGAAGCTCATGTTCTCCTCCCTCTGTGCTTTGACTTCTCCACAATGTTGACCTGGCCCAGGATTGCCTGAGGTTGTGTCTGGCCTACAAATGGTTTGAGTGGCTCAAGTCTTGGGGGCAGTTTTTGGGAGCCACAATACAAGAAAGATCTGAATCTATTAGAGAGCATCCAAAGAAGGGACATGAAGATGGTGAAGGATCTAGAGGGGCCATATGGGGAGCAGCTTGGCTTGCACAGCTGGAGAAAAGGAGACTGAGGGGAGACTTCATTGGGTTCTGCAGCTCCTGCCAAAGGGCAGTGCAGGCCATATGAGGAGCAGCTTGGCTTGCACAGCTGGAGAAGAGGAGACTGAGGGGAGACTTCATTGGGTTCTGCAGCTCCTGCCAAAGGGCAGTGCAGGGCCAGCTCCATCTCTGCTCTCTGGGACCAGGGACAGGACCCAGGGAATGGCTGGAGCTGTGTCAGGGGAGGGGTAGGCTGGAGATGAGGAAAAGGTTCTTCCCCCCGAGGTGTTTGGGCACTGAACAGCTCCCCAGGGCAGTGGGCACAGCCCCAAGGCTGACAGAGCTCCAGGAGTGTTTGGCCAATGCTCTCAGGCCCAGGGTGGATTGTTGGGGTGTCCTGGGCAGGGCAGGAGTTGGACTGGTGATCCTTGTGATCCCTCCCAACTCAGGATATTCTGTGCTCTGTGATTCTATGAATAAAAGAGCTATATAAGACTTATCATGAGTGAAGAGGTCACTGTGCAAGCATCTTCTTTCCTCTAGGGTGAATGAGCCAACACACAGGCTGGAGCAAGGTAAACCACACCAAAGGACCAGGGTAGGAGTCATAGACTGCCAGACTGGTTTGGGTTGGAAAGACCTTAAAGCTCATCTCATTCCACCCCTGCCATGGGCAGGGACACCTTCCCCTAGCCCAGGTTGCTCCAAGCCCCATCCAACCTGGCCTGGAACACTTCCAGGAAGATGTAGTAATAAAGACTCTGGGATCATCCAGGAAAAGAATATCATTGCAAAATGAGTTTCACGAGCAGAAGTGCTACCAAAACGCTGTGGATGAGAGATCTCCTCAGCTGGAGTCTGTGGGGGCTCCTGGCCTGATGGATGAGTGTGGGGAAGGAAAAAACCAGCATGAAAGAGATTTGGGCTGATGCATGAGCACACTGCCAGTTTCTGTCATTCTGGGCCCAGCACTGGGGACAGCACTTGCAGCAACTTCATTTGACTGATAGAAGTGAGTAATTATCTTAATGAAGTGTCTGCAGACAGCCTGAGCAAAGCTTGCCTGTCCTAGGATGTTTGATTTAAGCAATTTCAGTGGTGCCTGTCCCAGGCTCTGGGGGTTGGACCCTGGGAGGTTTCTAGGTGTCACTCAAACCAGCAGGAACCAAGGCAGCATGAAAAGCAGGAAGGGCAGCACAGTCCCTGTGTGGCAGGACAGGTTGCAGTGACAGGCTCCTGGAGACATGCCACACATCCATCACCTGGGATTCCCCCTGGCTCCAGGAGATGCCAGGGAATGCTGCCAAACTGCTGTCTTTGCCCTCTTCAAGGTCTATTTATACCCACTCCTGGACATCAGGATACCCTTGGGCTAGGAGAGACCTTTCCATCACACAGTGGACACTCTGGCTCCATGTGCTTGGGGCTGAGCATGATTGTGGCTGTTGCATGGTGCATTGTTTTTGCCAAGCTGGGAGCAGCTCCATCACGTTCCTGGATGCCATTCCAATCTCTGCCAGAAGCCAGCACCAGAAAATGCTTCCAATCCTCTCCAGGTTTTCCTGGCACTGTGTATCCTGCCAGCTTTGGTGGTGTTTAACATCCAGGAGAGTTTGCAGAATCAGTTTTAGTGAGTTTCTAGGTCACAGGGACTCTTACAAGAGGTGGCCTGGGCTGCTGGAGTAATCTGTGCTGGTTGGGATCACAAGGAAACATTCCCATCAGGGGCCAGGTTTGTCAAATCATAGAATCATAGAATCATAGAATCAACCAGGTTGGAAGAGACCTCCATTGAGTCCAACAGTGGTTAATGGCACTAAGTGCCACATCCAGTCTCAGCTTGAAAACCTCCACAGATGATGAATCCATCACCTCCCTGGGCAGCACATTCCAATGTCTGATCACTCTCTCTGTAAAAAATCTCTTCCTAATATCCAACCTAAACCTGGTTGACTAAAGAATGTGGATGGCACATGGAGACACTTCCAGTAGCTAACTGGGGTTTGCAGTGTTGTCTCACTGGGACCAGCCCAAAGCTGAGGGAAGGAGGGAGAGAAGGAAAGAGCTACACTGATGGTTGGACTTGGTGATCTTAGAGGTCTTTCCCAACCTTAATGATGCTATGATTGTAAAGCAAAAAGACTCTTTTCTACTGGAGTTTTTGCTGTGGGTCAGAAGGGTGGAAAAAGTCAGTCAGTCAGGTAATCTAATGGACATCTTTGGACTCCTGAAGCATTTCCATCTCCATGAGATGCTGCTGCTTTAGTCAAAACCCTCCTAGTTATCTGTCCTGCCATTGCTGAGATCATCAGCTCAATCTCTTCTCTCCATCATAGAATTGCTGCTCCTTTCTCCTCTGCTCTGGAAAACACAAAGCAATGTGCAGAGCAGCTTTGAGCACTTGTGTGAGCTGGTTCTCAGTTCAGTATTGGAGACTCACAGCAGTAAATCAGTTTGGAGAAGAAAAAACAGCACAACAGTGGCATGTTAAAGGAGCCTTTTATCAGCCTCAAACCCAGCATTGATAGTGCCATTGCCTGATTTATGAACAGCCTGGGACAGCTTGGGCTCAGTTTGTGTTGGCCAAGTCATCTAAGGCTTCAGAAAACCCAAAGCACTTCCTGTCTAGAATTCAGCCCCTGACCTGGCTGGAAACTCACAATAAATCTATACATTTTATCAGATTTCAGGGGCTTTGAGCCAGGCTTTCATGGGAAACTGTTCTGAGCCCTGCAGAGAAAATACTGCAGGAAGCAGAAGGATCATCTGCCTTGGGGAGAGGCACAGAGCATCAGGTTCAGTTAGAAGATCAGGATCAGGTGTGTGCCCAAAGGCTCCTGGAACACATTGGAACAATCCCCATCTCTGCAAGAGATGTGTTGAACATACTTTAACTGCTTTAGCTTTATTACCCAAGTCAATTAAACCAAGAGGCTCAGGGAATGATTTATCCTGCTGCAGCAGCTAAATAGCCAAGAGCATTATTAATGGCAATTTAATTAGAGGGAGAATTGGAACTGTTTAAAGAGATGGAGAAGGACTTTAACAATTGAGTTGGAACATATTGAGGAAACTTCTGGTTTAGAAACCAAGTAAATCACCAACAATAATTTGGGCAGAGCCAGTCAGTGGTCAAGCCTGGTGATGATGTCCTAGGGATGGTTCTCACACACCATATTGGCACCTACAGAGCCCCATGAGGAATCTTTAGGGCAGGACTGTGCTTTCAAAAACCCCCCTAAACTAACCAGGGGAGAAGTTCCACCCATAGAGTCCATCCTGTGGCCTCCTCCAGCCCTGGCTATGAGCCCTGCAGCCAAGGTGGACAAGTGGCTGGTGAGAAATCAGAAGCAGCCAGTTGCAGCATCCAGCCTGGTCTTATCATAACCATAACCAGGAGGGCTGAGAGGTGATGTCTGGAAGGTTCTGTATCTTATTCATAATTCAAAGATGATGTTTGATCTCTCCATATAATAATACAAGAGACTGGGTTGGACTTGATGCAAGAAGTTGGGCCCTTCACATGCTTCCACAAGGTTTTCTGGTTGAATTTTGGGTTGGTCTCTTGCTCATTGGCCACCATTGAACACTTGTCAGATTTAGGGTCAGAAAAATTGTATCTGCTTGAAGAATTTGAGTGATTTGGACTTTTGTAGGTGATTTTAGCATGCTTAAAAGCACAGGAGCCACTAAGACTTCATAGTGAGAGGTGTCCATGCCCAGGGCAGGGGGTTGGGGCTGGATGATCTCTAAGGTCCATTCCAACTCCTTAACATTCTATGATACTATGATTGTGGTACAGCCTTCCAGACCATGCCTGGCATACTGGTGCCAAGAACAAGGGAGATGAAGCACAGGAAAAGGGAATCACCACCACTGCTCAGTGATGAGAAAACCAGCTCAAAAGCACACGACCAACATCATTATCTCCATCCCCATGTAGATAAATGCACATCCAGAGAAAGGAGCATGGAGCTGCACCACATTTCTTACTCATTCTCTGCAAACCTGCCATTAAAGCCTGTTGTTTTGTTTTGTTTCAGAGCAGAACAACAAACCCAGGCTGTGATCCAAGCTGTGGATGATGCTGGAATAGCTATTACTGAGCAAACTCCACTTTCATCCTGAGTTGCTTTAAAAGCAGGCAATGCTCCAAAATAGGTGAGCAGGTGCCAAATTCCATATACCTCTCATCTGCCATCAGCAGCACCATGCACTGACAGCTGCAGACACTGAGCTGTGCAGAGTCAGTGCTGAACATGCCACAGATCTTTATCACTGCTGAGAATGTAGAAGAGGAAGGATCAAGGTAGATTTTCAGCTGAAATAACTGGTTTGGCTGTTAGAAATATCAGTTTTTCCTTTGCAAGCAGTACACACATGTTGGAGGGGTCAATTTTCACCTCCTCCCTCTTTGCTGTCTTTGATGTACTTAAAGCAGCTCAGGAGACACTTGAACATATAAGCCTGAAGAACAGGGAGAGGGAAAAGGCAGCCTGAAATTGCATTGCAAGTCAACCAGACCAAGGTTAATGCCAGATCAAGGTCAAAGTAGCCTTTTCTGCTAACTAATTCTTTTCGAAACTTAACTATTGTTTCCTTGCCACACACTTGAATCATAGAATTTAGGGGTTGG
>NW_008652231.1:24110-24613 GCF_000695815.1 Acanthisitta chloris | reverse complement strand
CCCCCGCTCCGGATTCCCCGGCAGGTACCCGTGCCCTCGGCTCCGCTGGGACACTTTCCACCGCCGCGGAAAAAGGAGAGGGAGGGAGAGTGTGGGAAAGTGCATGGGATGCTCTCTGCTTATCCCAGTCCCTCTGCCCGTCCCTGCTGCCCCTCTCGCCGCTGGGTCACTCCGGAGCGGAGCCGCACCTGGCGGTGCCCGGGCCACCTGCCCCGCTCCGGCGGGGATGGGAAACCACGGCGACAGGAGCTGGCTTAGGAAAAAACCCTCGGTCCTGCCCTGGGAATAGAGCAGAGGAGGGTTTGGGGGTGAAGGGAGAGAAGTTTCGGGCAGTAAGGTTTAAAGGCTGCGGAGAGGGAGGAGGGAGAGGAGTTCGTTCTTCAGCCCGGAGCTCCTGTTTCTGTCCCTGCTCCTGCTCCTGTCCCTGTCCCTGCTCCTGCTCCTGCTCCTGCCCCTGCTCCTGCTCCTGCTCCTGTCCCTGCTCCTGCCCCTGCCCCTCTGCC
>NW_008652231.1:16986-23900 GCF_000695815.1 Acanthisitta chloris | reverse complement strand
CTGCTCCTGCTCCTGTTCCTGTTCCTGCTCCTGTCCCTGTTCCTGTTCCTGCTCCTGTCCCTGCTCCTCCTCCTGCTCCTGTCCCTGTCCCTGCTCCTGCCCCTGCTCCTGCTCCTGTCCCTGCTCCTGTCCCTGCTCCTGTTCCTACTCCTGTCCCTGCTCCTGCTCCTGTTCCTGCCCCTGCTCCTTCTCCTGCTCAGGGCGGTGGGAAAGGCAGCAAGGGCATGATCAGCCCATACTCATCACGCTTGTGGGAGCAGTGGCAAAATTCCTCCCTTTCCATGCAATCCTCCAGCATCGCCACGAGTGCTGAGCGTGTCCATCAGCTGCAAAGCACCTGGCAGCCCTGGGGTGCTCACCGAGAGGAGATGAGTCCTCTGCCAACGCTGAGCATCTCCTCTGCACTTTGGGCAGTCACTGGGAGAGTGGGAAAACTCCTTGTCTTGCAGGGAATATTCCAAAATGAAAGTTGTTGCTTGTAGGAAGGAAACATTCCTGAGCGTGTTAGATAATCAGTGACTGTGCTGGGTGAGTACAGAGCAGCCACCTATGTTTCCTCCAAGAAAGCTTCACTTTGGTTAGAATTGGGATAACTTTTGTACAAGAATGATAGAGATCAGTGGGACAGTCTGGCCAGGAGCAGAGAGCAGGTTGCTGAGAAGCAGCAGCAAAATACTGAGTCTGTGACTCTGACAGAAACCAGGAAGATGCAGGCAAGAACTTGTGCAAGAATTTCAGCATGTCACTTTTTTTTTCCTCTTTTACTGCTTCCTTGCAAATCTGGGGAGCAAGGGAGAAGGGAAGAGACTTGATTTCACTGTTTAGCGTTCAGAAGTGTTTAATACTATATGTTACAGCACTTTAATACTGTTTTTCAAGGGCTCATTAGTGTAGTTGATGTGATTTTCATCTTTGCCTTTTAATTAGTTTATTTAGCTTATTATGGGCTTGATCCAGAAAAGCACATAATCTCCTGCAAAGTATGTAAGGGCCAAGATTGTTACTAGATCTGTGAAAGCTGAGTGTCTAAATAGCTTTCTAAAGAGGAATTGGGGTATTTGAATCCATAGTTGTAATCCTGCTGCCAAATACAGGTTCCTAAATTCTGCAGGTGCCACACCTCTTTTTCCTAAAATTTCTAAGTCCTGCTCTGAGATGTCTCATAAACTGAAGCATTTTTGCCTTGATCAGGCTGAGCAGCTTGGCTTCACTTTTAGTTGAACTTTATTTTGGCTTAGACATTCAGATTAGCCTGAGATCCAGGAACTTTGCTTTCTCTCTTCTTACCGTTGGATGAGTCCAACAAGGATTCTCAGGGTATGAGCCACAGAGCAGGATCCCATTAGGTGCAGTGCTGGAGCACAGAGAGATGTATTGCAGAGCAGAGAGAAGTGTCTTGGGACAGAGTCTCATATAGTCAGAATGTGGGTTCTGTCCACTGAGTGCTCTAACCAGAAATGGCAATAACAGCTTCACCAGTATCCTCTGCTGTGTCTCAAACTGCAAGAGTGACCTCAGTGACAAAAGCTAGGAGGTGTTTTCAGGACAATAATCCTGAGTAGATGACTAATATCAGAAAGATATGATTTTTGAGGTGTATTCCTGCAGTCAGCTTTGGCTTGATGAGTAGCTCCTGTCAGATCCCCAGAAAGTTGATACCTCTTTTGGACTCCAAGTACCATCCTCCTCCAGCTTCTCTCCAACTGCAGGTTGTGCCATCAGCCAACCTTCTAAGACTCTGTCATTGCCCTGATCTTATCTGCTTCCTTATGGGGTTTGGTTTTGTTTTCCAAGAGGTGATGTTTTCACTGCAGATAGCACTGTGTTCATTATGCAAATTATACTGCAGCCTGGACATTCTCCTAGGATTTTGCAATTGAATTAAAAGCCCTAGGGGAGAAAAAAAGGTTTTAATTAAGCTAGAATGTTAAGTAGAAATAGATGTTGTTCATTGGGAAAGAGCCTGTTAAAGCCTTTGAGGATGCTGCATCTTTATTACTCAGAGGTTAAACAATGATAATTAAGCAAATCAAGTTTGTAAACAGTAAAGGATTAAAGAGCAAAATCAAAGAATGAAGCACTCCCTCTACACCTGTCCCTAATTTGGACACCTGTCCCCTAGTATATCCCTAGCAGAAGGGATTTACTCAGCCTCTTTTTCCATGTTCTACCACAGAACAAGTGGAGGAGCAAATGTCCCACAGAGTCAGGATCTTTACAGTTTAATTTGCACATCCCACAGTCATTAGAGCCTCCTTGTGAGCCTTCTGTCAGCTCAGGGTGGGCAAAGCAATTATGTATTTCTGGATTCTTTCTGAGTCCCTATTTTGCTTTTTCTCTATTCTTCTTGCTGTTAAAAATACATAAACTGTAATCTCAGATGTCTCTGCACTGTGCACCACTGTGATGTAGCAGCTTCAGTCACCTGTGGCTCCAGAGAGGCTGATTCATCAGCTGAATTCCCAGCACATGCTGGAGTTTCTTTGGCTAAAACCCCAGTGCTGGAATTGGCCACTGAGCCACCTCTCCCCTCTTTGAGGTTTCCTACACGAGGAATCCTTTGGGGCTGGTTGAGAAGGCTTTCCCACCACACTCTCCTGGCATCACCAGAGCTAGATTTGGCCCTGTGTCTTTCTAACAAAACTTTGTCTTTCTTTTTTGGCCTGGAAAAGCCAAAGGTGTGAGCTAAGTCCTTAAGTCAAATAGAAGCAGGGAACATGTGATGTGTTTTCCTTGCTTTCTGGATTTTCTCCAGCTACAAACAAGCCACAAAGCAGCTCATAGTAAAGCCATGTGCATGAGATGTGTAGTGGCTGTATGTAAACGATGTGTGAAGCAAATTTTCTTCCCTGCCTGTGCTATTTTTAACTTTTTTTTTAGAGTGCTGCACCTCTGTCACACTTCTTAACACAGTTTCCCCCCAACCCTACATTTCTGGCTGGGCTTTATGTATTTTATAAACTTAGCAATGGCAGTGAGTCATTATTTAAATAGTCCCTGTATAAATCTTGAGTCCTTTTATCTTCTCCTTCCTATCCTTGTGCATTCACAAAGGCCTCACTCTGCTGTTGTTATTTTTCACATCCTAGGGACATGCTGCGAGAACATCCACGTGTTCCATGACAGTGAGTGATAGAAAAACAAAAGCACAACACTTCTATCCTACTCCCTCCAGCTTAGAGGGATCCAACCTCACATGGAGAGGATCCAGGATGAGTCAGGGAGCAGTGCTGTGCTCCAACATTCCAGTTTGCATTACAGCTGGGAGGCAGCATTTAGCATCCTGTGGATTGATTTTCTTGTAATGGGACTGCAGAATAATTTATGGAAGGCACATAACCTAATGGGCAGAGCAGATAACAGTAAGCCAAGAAGAACCTGGATTCCCATCTGGGTTGAATCAGTGGCTCAATCTGACTATCAGTGTGATGGGTGTGGTATTTAAGCCTGGGACATTATACTAATAACTAAGTCATTGCACTTCCCCACAGCAGAGCTGGAAAATGTGGTTAATGTTCAGAGCTCTGCTGGTACCTGACAGTTTACCTAATAGCTTCCCTGGTCAGACTAAGCACAGGACATTTATTTTCAGCCCTAATTTGCAGGGCAAGTCCTAAAGGGTTCAGGATATATGTGGCTAAAGACAAATTCATGCTTTAGAGCTTACATGGAGACCTGTAACTCGTGAGGACTTTCTGCATTGCACAAATTTCACACTGTGTGCATTGCTCAGCTTTCAGTAACACATCTCCTTTTTGTACATCTTTGCATATTTTTCTTCCTGTGCTGTTCTAAACAGAGAGAAGAGTTGTGTGAGCTTTTTCTTAGAATGTGGTCAGTTTGAAAGCAAAATAAATAACCATAATTAAACTGTTTCCAATTTAGTTGGTCAGTGAATCAGGAGACTTGCAGGAAACAGATGTCGTGCAGAAGAGAGGTTGAAAGCTCTGTAACATCTAAGCATAATCCAATGACGTGTTAGCTTGTTGTTGTTTTCTTATTTTTTCTCTCTCCAAGGGGATGGGCAGAAGAGAAATTACCAATTTTCCTGGCATATACCTCTTCCAAGAGTCCTGAAGACACTGCAGCTCTGAGTCTGATCTCATCTTGTGTCAGCAGAACTCAGGGCTAAATGCACTGGGAAGAGAAAGCCTGGGATTAACTAAAATTATACAAAACTCAGGCTGTTCTCAGTCTATCTGTGCTTACTGACTTCAAGGGACTTAAGCACATGTTTAAAGATAGACTTTGGGACAGGAACTCTTTCAAGTGAGCATTTTACACAGCAATTTAAAAGTAAAGTGAGATCAAACCTTTTAAAAGTTAAGTGCAGTCCTGAGGGGTGATGTGGCCAAATATTCTAGCTTAATCTTGGCTAGAATTTGAACATTTTGAACAGCTAGATCTAATGGTATGTGCCTACCTAGCTTGTTATATTCCCCTGGAATTCATCAATGACACACTCCATATAATTGTGGTCACTTTTTGTCCCTCTAAAAGCCTTTTTTGGTTTTGCAAGGGAGAGACTGCAAAGAGGGAGTATGTAAAAAATTCTTGCTCAACCAAAAGCAAAATGCTGAATTTCCCCCCTCCCTCTATGTAAAAAATTCTTGCTCAACCAAAAACAAAATGTTGAATTTCCCCCCTCCCCTCCTTACACAATGAAGAATTAAAACAATGTCTGTTGCTCTCATGCTTTATGCTAGAATGTCTGCTAAAAAATAGCAAGAAGAAATATGATGAATTTTTCATATGGAACTTATTCCCTGTAATTTTGTAAGGCACATATGTGAGGTTTTATGAAGGCTTAGACTAAAAGGCTTTAGAGCAGTGTAATGAAGGAAAAGTGCTCATAACATCCTTTGGTATCAAAAGAGCTCCACTTTGAGAGAGGGAAATGAATGAAGGGTGATGGCAAGTAGTGAGACTGTTGCAAATGCAGTTCCTTTTCTCCAAGCTTTGCAGTAAGGACCAGCCCTGACTGTGAGGTTCTCTGCACTACCATAATCTGTATTTTAAGCAGGATGTAACATTCTTATATCCATTGTCTGACTCCTGAGAGAAATGTTCCACCTGCATATAAATTACCAATCCTTTACTTAATTTCATGTCTTATTTCCTTTTTTAAGTAGGTGCCTGAAAACCTTAATTAAGGAGATAAATCTCTGAAGCTGCTCCTGTACTTTGTCCTACTGACAGAGTGATCATGTATTACATAGACTCATAGAATCATACAATTTAGGGGTTGGAATGGAGCTCAGAGATGATCCAGCCCCACGCCCTGCCCTGGGCAGGGACACCTCCCACCAGAGCAGGTTGCTCAAGGCTCATCCAACCTGGCTGTGAACACTGCCAGGGTTGGGGCAGCCACAGCCTCCCTGGGACAGGGTCTTACCACCCTTAGAGTAAAAAACATTTTTCTAGTATCTAACCTACACTTCCCCTCCTTCAATTTGAACCCATTGCCCCTTGTGCTGTCCCTGCAGCTCCTAACACAGATCCCTCTGCAGCTTCCCTGGAGCCCCTTCAGCTCCTGCAAGGTGCTCTGAGCTCTCCACACAACCTTCTCTTCTCCAGGCTCAACAGCCCCAACTCCCTCAGCCTGTGCTCACAGGGAGATGCTCCAGTGCTCTGAGCAGCTCTGTGGCCTCCTCTGCACTTGCTCCAACAGTTCCATGTCCTTCTCAGGCTGAGGCCCCAGAGCTGTGTGCAGGATTCCAGGTGGGTCTCACAGAGCAGAGTAGAAGGGCAGAGTCAGCTCTATTGACCTGTTGGCCACACTCCTTTTGATGTATCCTGAGCCATGAGCTCTGGGCTGGCCCTGTTGGAGTAGGGAGGTTGGACCAGATGACCCATTTTGGTCCCTTCCAATGTAACTGATTCTGTGATTCTCCTGCTTTCAGTCTGTAGGAGAATTGAGCATTCTTGGAGTCCACTCTAGGTTTGCAAGTGAGGTGCCCATTTCTGAGCATCACTGGCAGAAGTTTGGAATCATCACAGCTTTGGTGTGTGCACCCAGTGGTCCCACCATGGGAACATGGTGTTAGCAGGTTTGGGTTCATGCAAACCTGGTCCCAGCAGAGTACAGGTTTGACCCTGCTCTCTAATGCCAAACCTGGCTGACTGAAGAGTCAGTTAAGATCATAAATCTCTGTTATTAATCTGATCTTTTGGCTAAAGCAATTTTAATAGGCCAGGATGCTTCACATAACTACTGCCTGAATCATTGTGGTCAGTTGAGCTGATGTCATGTTCAATCAACTGTCTTGTCAGAACGGAGGTTTTCTCAGACCTGGTGATATCCAGGGAGTTTATTTTGTGATTCAGTTTATTAGTTTTCAAATTGAACTCATTGCTCTAAGGTTTTAAGGAAAAACTGACTGGATGTCATTTTTGGAATGTCAGCCCCACCTAATTTGAGGAAAAAAATGAGGGAGTTGATGCAACTGAGGGAGTTAATTGCATTTTTCAGGCTTAAAGGCCTTTTAGGTGCTCTTTGGAGAAGAAAAGGTGCATTTAGCTGCTCTGTGCTGTCTATCTTTTCAAGATGAGTGTCCTGGGTAATGCATTTGCAGTGTACAGGTTTGTTCTGGAGTTCCAATTTGGTGTTTATAGTCCTCTAGTGGCATCTACAAAAAGCAGATATATTTCATCTCATAAAGCTGCCTCAGCTTGGAAAACAGTAAAAAATGGATCTGTGGTAAAGTAATGTCTTTCCCAATATAAAACCCCAACAACCTGTGCAACTTTCAGGGAAATTAAGGGAGTTTTAGATTTTCCAACTGTAGGTAAAATAATTATAAAACTGCTTAGGCTGAAGATTGATTCAACTCACAGAATAAATATATGTGAGAGGAGAAATTGTGGGCTGATATTCTTAAGGTATCTGTGTGAAGGTTAAGGTGTCTTTGAGA
>NW_008652231.1:0-16971 GCF_000695815.1 Acanthisitta chloris | reverse complement strand
CTATAGAGTTTTACACTTTTAAGTACAGATCCATTACAATGCTGTCCTCAGGCACCTAAAACTCCTGTGTCCTTTGCTTCCTGTGACTTTGCCACAGCTCATTACTTTCCTCAATGGCAACATGAGCACCATTCTGAAACTCCTAACACAGACAGTTATCTCTTCAGTGGCACTTGACACAAGTCCTGCCTGCCTGGTGATAGATGAGTCACTGTGCTCTTAAAGTGATGGAATGATGGAAGGATTGGGGTTTTTTCCTCAATTTGTGCATGGATGTGTAAGGCTGAAGAAGAAATAATTCAGCACAATACAGTGGTGAAAGCTCCAGTGCTAATTTTTGTACTTTTTCACAGCCTGACAGAAAAGCAGGAGGTGTGTGCAGCAAACAGGGTAGGGAGTTTGTGTCTCTTAATCCCAAACATCTGATTTCAAAGCTAGAGGAAAAAAATAAAATGAAGCAGAATGCAATTGTCTAGTTGTTCAACAGCCAAGGTGAGGCTCTGCATGGTTTATCCCTGTTTTATCCATTGTGCTGGGTCCATGCTGCTACCAGCACATCCTGTGGCACAAAGGTTTCCTCTCTCCAACTGGGATTGCTCATCCTCATGTCTTTGCTGCAGCACTTTTCCAGGTGGTTTCAAGACACAGAACAAGCTGCTCCTGCTTCAAAACTCTTCTCCCCTCTGAAATGTCATCTCTTC
Organism: Acanthisitta chloris; assembly: GCF_000695815.1. Classification (NCBI taxonomy): domain Eukaryota; kingdom Metazoa; phylum Chordata; class Aves; order Passeriformes; family Acanthisittidae; genus Acanthisitta; species Acanthisitta chloris. Next base: position 16,270 of record NW_008652231.1, on the reverse strand, counting down.
CTACACTCTAACTCTCTCTTGTGCTTTTGTGAAAGCTTCAGGCAGAGTTATCCTGTATCCTGTCGATTCCCAGCAATGGGCCTGCTATGATGAAAACCCTTCACTTCCTCAGGGATGCTCTACTCACTCACAGTCTTACACGTGGGGTCTGAAGCTGTTAAAGGGAGAGAACTCTGACAGATTTCAGGTTTTCATGACAATGGCAAAATTGCCTTTGTGGTAGCATTGATAGCACAGGCACAGCTGTTCTGCAGTTGCTCAGTGATGAAATATGGGGAGTCATTTCCTTAGTCAAGACCAGCTTTACTTCTAATTTTATCCTAGATTATCACACTGTTTTAAAGGTAATAAAATCTGCTCTAATAAATGGTATTAAAAAAAAAAGTACTTTCCATCCTTCCTGTGCTTTCCTTCCTTCCTTTCCCTGCAAACAAGGTAAATGCCACTAAAGTGACGTGAGAAGACCATTTTGGAATGGGTTTGGATTCATTGTGTTTTGTTTTCCATCCAGGAATTCACCATGACAAAATAGAAAGGGAGATCTGACACCTCCAAGATAAACTTTTAGACTGTCTATAAAGCTCTGCACTCATCTTTCTAAGTGAAATAGTAAGTCAGGCCAGAAGGACTGGGCACAGTGGTTTGAATACCAGTAGCATTGTTATCTTTGGTGGAAGCATCAGCAGAGATTAGAGGCCTGTTGTGATGGCCCTGGGGGAATCTCACAAGGCTTTGCAGTAGGCACTGTACTCTTTGTTTTCATTCTTTCCTCAGCAAAATAGCATTTTGACCCTGTTTAAATTGTGCTGACTCTCTTCCTTCTGCTTTGAGCCACTGAGGATGTGAGCACAAGCAGCTAGAAAAGTGGAGAAGGTGCTGACAGAGGATGGAGAAATTAAAGATTGACACTGAGGAAAGAGTTTGTTCTGTAGAGCCCCAAGACTCTGTGTGCATTATGTTCAGGTGGACTCAGAATCCTCAATCAGTGTCTCCAGTATTTTCCCCTAGAAGTCTGGCAGCTTTTTCCCAACTGGTTTTATTAGATTCCACCAACAGAATCTGGTCTGAACTGCACATATATCATACTATGAAAGTCTTCCCAGGCTTAGCCTGTGTGTGCCACCACTCAGAAAGAAACCCCAGCTGTGCTGTGGAGGCTGCAGCAGCTGCTCAGAGCTCTTTTGGTACATGCTCAAGTTGAAGATGTGACCTCAGTCCCATGAGGGTCTTTTCTTGTGTCACTGTCATTTCCACCTCCTGCTTTGCTGTTAGGCTGGAGAAAGTCCCGAAATAGGCACTGGAGTTTTTGGCAGTGTTTGCTGCCTAAGTGCTTATTCTTCATTCCCTGCAGAGACATGGTGGTGTGTGGGATTCTCTGGGGTGTGCAAAACTCTGAAGTAGTTTGTTCCCCTTGTGGTTCTCAAGGCACAGGTTGGAAGCTCTGACACAGAACAAGCAGATTTCCTGGTTCTGATGTTGGGTGATTGGGTAGAACTTCCTCATTTTGGTGTATGAGTTTTAACTTTTCAGTTTCAGGAGATGGACAGGGTAACTCCATGTCAAGGATGTTGCAGAATTTTGTTTTCTTGATATTCCCAGAAACTGAATCCTATTTGGACAATAAACAAGCTACTGGATTCAATAGAAGGGTGACTGTGTAAGTTTGCTGTTGTCTATTTAATACAGGACAGGATCAAATCTCACTCTAGTAATCTGAAGCCTGGAAAACCTTTTACAATTACTACTGGAGGTGCAAGTGAGAGGATTTCATCCTGCAGGGAGAGGACTAGATGGAATGGGCATAAACTGAGATAGAGCTGATTCAGATTAGATGTGAGGAGAAATGTTTTCCCTGTTGTGGTGTTCAGCACTGGGATATTGCCCAGGGAGGTGGTGCAGTCACCATCCCTGGAGGTGTTTCAGAGGTGTCTGATGTGGCACTGGAGGATCTGGGTTAGGGTTTGGGGGTTCCAGCAGTGACAGGTTAAGGGTTTGACTCAACCTTGGTCTCCTCCAACTTTGATAATTCTCTGTGTGATATTTTACCTGTATGTTTCCCACAGGATGTCCATACTCTGTGCTTATGGGTTCTGAAAACAAAACCTGGATAGGCTTTGATGATAATTCGAGGTTGATATAGGATTGTTTTGATTAGTAAGAGGTCAAGGCTGTTATCCTAGAAAGGGAGAACTGTACTTGTGTAGTACCAGAAACAGTGTTTTATCTTGTCATTTGTTTGAATAGCATGGGACTGACACCTCTCCCTCCCTACAGGACCTTCCTTTTCTGCTTCACCTTACTGAGATAATTTCTAAAACAAAACCTTCCCAGATGAAAGGAATAGAAGTTATTTTATAAATTGACCCTTATTACAAGTCCCAGGGAAGTCAGAGGACATGCTGAGCATTCAGCAGTTCTGCCCAAGATTATTCTGAGAAACACATATCACCCAATACTGCAGCCTGCTCTGCTCTGATAAGGTTTGTCTACATGTGGAGGTCAGTGTGCTGTTCAGCTAGAGTAACAGTGTGCAGTGTGGTATCTTCCTCACAGTAACTCTCTGCATGACCTCCCTCTGGTGTATGTCCTAAGGCTGCTGCTGAAGTGAAGTAAGTTGCTTCCTAATTAAGAGTCTTCTAATATACACTTCTGTGTGATGTGATAGCAGAGCAAGCAGTGTGCTGTTAATTCACATTTTAGCAAATCAAAAGAGGTGATTCTGCCCCTCTGCTCTGCTCTGTGAGACCCACCTGGAATCCTGCACACAGCTCTGGTGTCCTCAACATAAGAAGGACATGGAACTGTTGGAGCAAGTGCAGAGGAGGCCACAGAGCTGCTCAGAGCACTGGAGCATCTCCCTGTGAGCACAGGCTGAGGGAGTTGGGGCTGTTGAGCCTGGAGAAGAGAAGGTTGTGTGGAGAGCTCAGAGCACCTTGCAGGAGCTGAAGGGGCTCCAGGGAAGCTGCAGAGGGATCTGTGTTAGGAGCTGCAGGGACAGCACAAGGGGCAATGGGCACAAATGGAAGGAGGGAAATTTAGCGTAGATATGAGGCAGAAGTTTTCCCTGTTCTGGTGGTGAGACCCTGTCCCAGGTTGCCCAGGGAGGCTGTGGCTGCCCCAACCCTGGCAGTGTTCACAGCCAGGTTGGATGAGCCTTGAGCAACCTGCTCTGGTGGGAGGTGTCCCTGCCCAGGGCAGGGCTTGGGGCTGGATCATCTCTAAGCTCCATTCCAACCCTTAAATTCTATGATTGTATGATTCCATGATCTTACTCAGGGCTCTTGTGCTGACATGCCCTAAGTATTTAAATTTTAAGGTCTTGGTCAGTTGTTTCTTCAAGTGCAAGAGACATGATATCCACACACTGTACTGTGATGCAGAATAACCAGATGCTGCAGACCAGAGTAGAACTCTGTGTTTATTGAGGTGAATGTAGCATTTTCTCTCCTTTTACTGAGAGATTCAAAACCTTGTGCTGCTGTCCTTGTGTTTATTTGTATCACAGTAACACCTAAAAAATCCAACCTGGAATTTTGGCCTCATTGTGCTCTTACTGCTAAGTTAAGATCTAAGGAGAGCTTAGAGAAGATGAACAAAAATGAGAAGGGAGACTTTGAGTCGGGTTTGATTTATGAGGAGAAATGAAAGGCTTTGAGTGTGCATAGCTTGTTTGAGTTTGACAAAGAAGAAGACATGACTGTAAATACTTCAAAAGTTTAATTCACACAACAGAGAGGATTTGCTTAATGTTAAGGACATTCCAAAGGTTAGGACAGCAGCTCAGGAGACCTGGGGTTAATTCCATGACATATATCCTTAAGCAAGTCATTTCTGCTTAGATCCTAGCAAATTCCTAAGGGCACCCAACTGCCAATTCTTTGTCTACATCACTAGAGTGTTAGTCAGCTGACTGGAAAACATCTAATTTGGACAATTCACTTGCAGGTCTAGATCTTGGCCTCTACCTGCCTCAGGTGTAGATGTCTGTAAAGGAATAAAAACTGCCCTTTGTCATAGAAAGATTGTGTGAATTATAGAGTCAGAAAGTATGGATGTTCAGAGGTTGTAAGAGTGGGAGCCATGAAGGAATAGTGAGTGGAAAAACTAATTAAGAAGGGATTTATTTCTCTTGTCTGAAGTGTAAGGTGGTCACCTAATCTCCCTCTGTTTTCAGTACAGGGATGAGGTGCTCCTAAGGGCAATGCTGTATCTGAGCCTGGGGATGAATTAATTCATCCAGCACTGCCTGTCTCCACCCTCTCTGCAGGGAGCCAAGGCAAGGCCTGAATTTTAGGTGGTTGAAATTAGGCAAATTGAATGTTATTTGCAAGTATCAAAGTATCAGATAAAATCAACTCTGCTTGATCTTCTTTGTGAGTAACTTACACTTTTTCTGTTTGCACTCTTGAAAGAAGATTCTTCCTTTCAGACTTTGTCCCCCTTGTTGATAGCTCTCCCCTCCTGCCTGTCCAGAGCTCATCTTCACACACTGGACTCTGATTTCCCTCACAACTGCTTGTTACTGCCCAACTTCTCTGGCTCTGCAGGGAAGGGAAGGGGAGGAGACAGTTCCTTTGCTATTCAGCCCTTGTATTCTGGCTCATCTGTTGAAGAAGAGATGGATGAGTGAGCAATCAGCTATTCAGCCCTTGTATTCTGGCTCATCTATTGATGAAGAGATGGATGAGTGAGCAATCAGTCACTTCAGGGCCAGGGACCTGATGGATCTCCAGTATGATACTGGACTAGACTGTCTAAAATGTGCTGAATTCAGAAGAGAAAAAATGTATTTGCAGGAATTTACCTTATTGGTTTTACTTGACCTTGCAGCCCCAACACCAATTGCTTTGGAAATCAGAGCTGAACAGTCCTAAGAACTTAGAGGGAGGTTTAGGGTTTGCACAGAGAACCTAAGCACAGTGGGGATTTTATCTGTGTGTAAAGCCATCCTGACTCAGATCAGGATGGGAATTAAGTACTCCCTAATTTAAGACATGTACTCAGCTCACAAGGCCATGAGCTTAAAAGCCCATTTTCAACCTAAGTGAGCCTTAGCAAGTTAGATGGGAAATGCATCCATTGCTGGTTCCCTAAAGAGTTTGGGCTAAAACTCAGCACTGTCTTCCTGACATCATAAGGACGTTTGGCTGTTCCTGCTGCAGAATCTGAGCTATATATATTCTACACTGTGTAGGATATACACTGTGTAAGGGAATAAAGACAGAGATGATGTGACTTGCCCTGAGATCAGCTTGTTTTGGGGCTCCCTTGACCTCCTAAAGTCCATGAGTCACTCTAAACCTGTGAATTCACATCACCTGCTTTGTGTCCTAAATCAGGGGCTCTGAGCCATCCTTTGGAAGCACCTACCTCTTTCCTCTGGTTTACATCCCCTGAATCTCACCTAGGTGTCTGATGTGGGCAGTGAAAGATGTTTCCAAGTGCCCAGAGAGCTTCAGGCATCCAGAGGATGACTCTGTGGACAAGTACTTGTCCACAGGTCACTGCAGGGTGTAAAACCTGGCACAGAGAGAAAACAGCCAACACTGACAGGAACACCACATTGCCTATATATAGCCAGGCAGATGTTGTGCTCTGCCTATTACTAACAACCATCTCACTTTTTGCTCCCTCTGACTGTTTTATCCATCTGATGTTGTTCATTATGCATTTAGGCTATAAGCTGCAAGGAGGAGAGGCTTTTGCATCCTCCTTCATAGCATGTGCAGCACTATGGGGCCCTGTCCCTGTCTGGGGCCTCTAGGCACTATCCCAGTATAAATAATACATAAAAATAGATCAGCAGTGTAACATCCATCAAGAAAACTATAGAGAGTCCTAAACAGTGCTTGAGGATTGAATTGCTCTGCTGTCTAATGTAAGGTTCATGCAAAAGCTTCCTGGAGTTTTCTGAATTAAATGACAGATCATCCAGAGCCTTCTATCTATGGACAATGTGCAGGGAGCTTGGGAGAAATCTGTAATTACTGACATTGGGGAGTGTGCCAAAGGTGATTTACAAGTATGTGGAAGAAGACATCTTTTGTGATGTTCAGGACTTTAATCAGGTTTATTTTGGAGGCTTTCCAAGACTAATAGCAAAGAAAAAAAACCCCAAAACTTTGGAAGTGAAGCAATCAGACCAAATTTCAGCTGCTGCAATAGCTCACCCCCTGCAGCAGTTTCCTCTCTCTTGAAACAGAACTGATTGCTCATGTTGCACCAGGTAGGATTACGTTAAGCAAAACAATTTAGCTGAGTGATACAGGCAGTTTTTGAGGTGATAACAGAAATGGATACTATTAGTAGTATCACCTGTACTGCAGAATCATAGAACAATCAGAGCTGGAAAAGATCCTTGAGGCTCATCAGTCCAACTCCTGCACAGACATCCCTGACAGTCACACCCTGTGCTGAGAGCATTGGCCAAACACCTCTGGAGCTCTGTCAGCCTTGGGGCTGTGACACTGCCCTGGGAGCTGTTCAGTGCCCAAACACCTCTGGGGGAAGAAGAACCAGTTGCTAATCTCCAGCCTAACCCTGCCCTGACACAACTCCAGCCCATTCCCTGGGTCCTGTCCCTGGTTGCCACAGAGGAGAGGTCAGTGCTTGCCCTTCTTCTTCCTTTCCTGAGGAAGTTGTGTACATCATGTCCACTCCCACCTATTACTGAGGTTCATCCCAGATGCTTTTCCAGACAAATGGATTGCAGTCCCCATTTTCAGACCCCTGATCCACCTTCATTTTAAAGATCCTTTTGTGCAAATCCATTTCTATTTGACCCATCTCTACACCTGTTGGGGTCCCATGGTAACCCTGACTGAGGACTCCCAGGGGCAACCTCTAAGCATCTCAGCTAAGATGGTTGTATAGTTTCTCTGTCTAATCAGCAGAGAGGGAGACAAATCAGCTTGTCAAAGGGAATGGAACATCTTGCTGAGTGCTTTTATGTCACATCACAAATGACATTCAGAAGTAAATCAAGAAGAATGTGACTGAAGAGACCAAGCCATTTCCCTTAACTTCAAAGAGTTGTACTTAGCCTATGAAATCCAAAATCCTGTCTACAGGCACATCATACACATGCAGGAAAACAGACACAGCTTCTGCTTTATTGGCTTCCTCTAGCATTTGTGTTAGTCATTTTTTATCCAGCTGGAGCCATGGTGGCTGTTTTCCTGCTGTCCTTCTACCCAGGTTAAGAGAGTGAGACCTCTCTGTGGCATCACATATTTTGGTTAGCTTTTTGGAGCTCAAACATCCTTGGAGGCACAAGAGAACTGTGTGAGACTCCTGATTCTTTCTGTATCTGACAAACTGGTGGCTCCAGATCTTAGAGTTTCTTCAGAGTCCTTCAGTTCTGCAGAAACTGTAAATGTATGTAAGGAGAATGAGTCTTGGTTTCCACAGTTCTAAGCAAACCCATTAAAGAAAAAAGTTTCTTTCATTGCTCTCGGGAAGGGCTAGGCAAATAGCAAGCAGCAGGAGAAAAGGTAAGCAGTTGTGCAATCTCTATTCATATCATTCACACTCACACTTTGGGGAAAGAATTCCCAGCCCATGAGTAGGATCAGAATTAAAAGAGAAACATCCCCAAGGCTTTTGGAATGCTAGAAAGGAAAGAAGCTGCAGAAGCTCAACTCTCACGACTTGTTAAAGCAAAACAAGCTGCTGAATGGCAGAAGGGCTGTTCTTTGCCATAAAATGTTTCCTGAACCTCTTGCTCCCATGATCCATGTTGATTATTGATTTAATTTTTCTTTCACATGATTTGATTTGAAAAAAAATAGGCATCTCATTTTGTGACTATGACAAGAAAATGCTAGCCATAAATCTACTAATCTCTTAATTATGAAGTTATTAATCTCTTCCTCTGAGCATGTGGTGGAAGAGAGAAGGGGATTCATCACACCCCCCTCTTTATAACCCTACCATCTTACAAGTTTATTTCCTATTTCCACTCTCATGTCATCATGAGCCTTCTGTCCTCAGCCCTGCAGATCCATTCCCAGCAAGCTCAGCAGCACTGAACTTCAGGTGTTTGCAATAAATCAGCCAGTGCTGACTGCAGCTAAGAGTGTCTCTGTGAAGGTGTCCCCTGGCAGAAGGAAAGAGGTGGTGACATGTGGCATGAGGACTGTGCCAAGTGCTGGAGGTTGGCAGTGCCCCTTGGTCACAGTGCTGACTGCCTGGCTTTTCTCACCCCTCTTTTGAGGTCTGTATCTCATGGAAGGTGAACTAAGAACTAAGAACATCTGTTCTTAGTTGGTGAACTTCTTCTCTAAAAGTGTTCCCCTGAGCAGGACTTTGTGGAGGGACACTCGTGGGCACTGTAGTGGGTATCAGCTATTTGCTGTTTCCTTCCAAGCTTGTCAAAGCTTTTCAGAAAACAGTTTCAGTGAGCATATAACCCAGCTGATGTTTAAACCCAACACTGCCTTTTTTTTAAAACCAGAGTTCAATTTCAAAAAGATTTCACCTGCAAATTTTTTGCCCAGCCAAAAAAATTCTATCACCCCTTCCATGTTTAATTTCTAGCTGATTAGCCTGACTCCAACATCTGTATTCACACTGTTGGGATATCTAGCATGGTTTTGCCACATCTTGTATTTTCCACAGGGATTGCACAATGCAGAGTAGTAGTTTTTAAGTGCCAGAACTTGCTGGGATGCTTTGCTGGTTCTGTCACTGCCTGATGGTGTTAGTGGCACGTTTCCCTGGAGGGTGTGGGGACTCTCCAGCAGATCACAAGGGAGACAGATGGGTCACATCTGTATTTGCAAGTTAAACAAGGTCAAAAGATGTTGTTGGCCTGCACTAGCCTGTGATGTTTGTAAGAGAGTTCACTGGGTTGTTTTTTTGCTCTTATCAAGCAGCACATTTTCAAACTGACCCCCAAGCTGGGGGGGGATGCAGAGATCTTCAGGAGACAATAAGGATGAGTCCACTTGGTTTGGAAGAGAATGAGGGTTTAGCTGTATGGACAGAAGTTGTGCCAAGCTGCTTTGTGTCAGGATCTGCAAACAGTATTGGTACCTTTTATTTATTGTTACAGACTTAGGCTTGGGGTCTGAAACTCAAGTCCGAGCTGCTCTGGGGGTGACTGTACCATATTCCTGTATTTTTTTCTTCCACCCATCTTTTTGTTTGTTTTGTCTTCCTAGATGTGAGCCCATCAGGGGAGGTATTGACACTTGCTCTTTATTTGTGGAGTATTTAGCACCATGTGGTCCTGACCTGCATAGATGTCAGCTCAAACAAAGGCAACTGAACCTGCTCCTGCCTGTTTTCTTGCAGCTTGCAAAGTTTTCCCTGACTATAAGTTTACTGCTAAGGGAGGAACAAAGGGAAGCCTCTTAAGAGCTGTAAAACCTGCCTCACTTCAGTCCTGGCTATTTAATTTTGTAGGCTTATGTCAGGCCCTTAAGGTTGAAAATGTTTCTTTTCTTGTCTTGGCTTGAAGAGCAAATGGAATGTTTCAAAGGAAAAAAAAAAACCAAGAAAAAATGAGTCCATAGGAAGCAGGCCAGAGTGATGCAGCCTTGCCTGTTTTTCTGGATCTGAAACACTTTATTAGCTGGAGCACAGTATGGCCTGGCCACCTCAGTTTCCATCCCATTTTTGGCTGGCAAGTTGCTCACCAAACATCACTTACTCCTGAATGGGTGGAGCTTTGCTCCTTTTCTTTGCAGCAGAACATTTCCTTGGTTCAACTTTTCTTCATCTCTTCCTCCTCCATGAATGCCCCCAAAACTGCAGAGTAAAGAAGTTTTGGCTTAAGATGAACAAATCCCTGAGATGATAATGAGAAGTGCTGAATAAACTCTCTGTGTCTTACAAGATACAGACTTGAACTCTGCTGGAGGGACCACAGGCAGCAAGGTCAGGAGTGTGGTGAAGTCTAAGTTGGAAGGGGAATCTGCTGGAGAGATAGTGTAACCCAGTGAGTGATAAGTGCTGACAGACTGGCACCCTGATGTTTGAAGTGCTTTCCCTCCAGACTCAAGTCTGTCTCTGATCTTGGTGTGTTATGGCCAGGCTCAGCCTGTTTTGTAAGCCTATACTTTCCTCACGTGGAGCCTCACAAAGCTGAATGTTTTTAACAGAACCCTGAATTTTGGGCCATGGTTAAAGAAAAGTTTGAAAACTTCAATATGTCTTTCTCCAAAAGTCATTTATAGCAATAACCATAAGCATATGTCAGTGCATTTACATTATTATTAGATGTTTACAGTAATGTTTTCCTAATACTTCACCATGAAGTAACTGTGTTTAGTGCACTAGTTCATAGAGAATAAAAGTATTAAGTTATGATTTCAAAAGGATGATAAAACAATAACACTGGGGAAGTTCAGTCATCTTAACAAATTGGGAGCATTATTCAAGCTGTCCAGGAAGGCTCTTGCACAGTTCCTGTTCTTCTCTGTTTCTTTCCTGTGGATTTAGCTTGTGAGTGCTCCCAGTGTGGCCACACAGGGAGACACACTGAAATATGTGAGGGAGACCCAGGCTGGGAGGTAGAAGATTAAATGAAACATCCTTGGACCTTCCAGGAGAAAGTTGTTCTGGTCTTTACCCAAATCTTAGTGACAGAAGTAGTATCAGAAGCTACTCAGGGATGGTTTGACTAATATTGGGCCCTTAAGAAAAAGTAGTGCTGTGTTTTCAGTTCCTTGAATCAGTTTGGTTATATTGGCAAATTCATATATATAAAAAGAATTATAAATTTTACCAAAAAAAACCACCATGGGAGAGAAAAGTTTTCCCCTGTTCTGGTGGTGAGACCCTGTCCCAGGGTGCCCAGGGAGGCTGTGGCTGCCCCAACCCTGGCAGTGTTCACAGCCAGGTTGGATGAGCCTTGAGCAACCTGCTCTGGTGGGAGGTGTCTCTGCCCAGGGCAGGGCTTGGGGCTGGATCATCTCTGAGCTCCATTCCAGCCCCTAAAATCCTATGATTCTATGCATGAGGTTTTTGGGTTTACCTTTTTTTTGTTTAGGACTGGGACAAGTTCCCCAACCCATTTCCTCTATCTCCAGGACAGCAATTTTCTGCCACATCTTCAGGAGGCTTCACATGCCTGACATGGCAATTCTATCACCTAGTCTGGTGCTTTGACTCAGAATACTTTACAGCTTTGGAAGACAAGAGGAGGCAGGGATAGAACCCTTAGTAGTATACAGGACTACTCAGACCTCACTTAACTACTCGAATACAGAGGATATATCTGCATAGATAATTACAGACAACTGGTCTTATTTTCAGGAAGAATAACAAATCACTAGCAGACATGTAGATATGTCAGTTTTCAATGATTTGCAGCCATTGGAATCAATGAGAAATAACTTTTGAGTGCTTTCATTATCAGCATCCCAAAGGATAACTCTGTGCTTCCATTCCTTCCCACTCTCTAATGTATATGCACTAGGCTGCTTTTTTTCACCATGCAATCAGAAATCATGTGCTCCTCAGGACCTCTGGGTCATCCCTGCAGAGGATGGACCCTGAATGAGAGAGACACCAAGGAAGGAGAATCTCTGTCTTCTTATTTTTAAAGGAGCTTGGTAAAACGGTGCCTTTATTTTCCCTCTGCATCACAGGATTGCTGAGAAAAGGTGGGATCAAGGTGTTTGTCATCACTTTCCAGATGTAGTGCTGACATCTAACTTTGCAGGTTTTGGCCATGTGATCTTCTCATTTCATTTCTACTGGAATCCCTATTGACATTATCTTTCATGTCCTCTCAAGTCTCAGTGCTGCCACAAGGACATGGACACCTAGCATGGCTAATGTGCTTTCCCTTTTTAGTGCCTGTTCTCAGGGGAGGTTTAGACTTTTTTTAAAGTATTGATCATCACCCTTTAGGCAAAATAATTATGTTATCATGTTTAGAAATTTCTTGACCTCAAGAGATTTGGAAACCTTCAAAGATATTGACCATGGGCAATACTATAACCATAGGTAATAGTGTACGTCCCAACATAGAGATTTGATCTAAGCAGACCTGTATCTTCTCACAAAAGCTGAATTAATATTCATCTTCAATGCCATGTGTGGATCTGTATGCAAATCAGACTCAAGGCAACACTTTCATGTTTACCTCTGCCCCTCATTTGCTCAGGAGAATCAGTTCACCCACTGAAGACTTGGCATGTGACGAGTCTCTGTGCCTTCCTGGAGATCCAGCTCATCTCTGTGCAGACAGAATTAGGCTGTCAGGATGCAATTGTTTAGAATAAGCTCCACCCTTCACCAGTGTGGTGGGTAAGATCATAGTTTACAGATCTACACAGGATTTTGGAAGGAATTCATAAGGATTCCTCTGGGGCTTGACCTTGGTGACAGAGTTATTGACATAACTCGTTTTCTTCTCTGTTCCACTCTGGAAATCTAAAATGCAGCTTTATTAAATAGCCTCACTGAGTTGCAGGATGGTTACAACTACTTTCAACAGTTTTGGGTTTTCTTTTACATTTAAATTTCATTTGTCAGCAAACAAAATTCCTATTAGGGGAATATTCTGTGGAAAGAAATGAACCAACTATCATCATGTGAGATGAAGATATATTTCAAACTGAAGATTCTGGAATCAATTCCCTACTTTTTTTCTTGATGAGGAGGGTGAAAAGAGAACAAGCATGGGGTTAATTCTGCTTTCCATTAAGATGCTTCTGCTGTCACAATTGATGCCACTCTTACAGAAAGCTCTATAGGAACTGAAGAGGTGCAGAGAAGGTTTGGCAATGTGACTTGTTTTATGTTTCTATTTTCTCAGTGTTGCCCAGCACCAATTTAGGCACTATTTAGAAAACCTTATTGACTACTAGTGGGCTAGTAATTACAAGTGGCCTGTTAATCAATGCCACTGCTTGTGGTTTTCTATTCTGGTGAGGATTTCTGAAGAATCACTGCCTAGATCATGATAATCGTTGTGAAAAAAAACTTGTACCTCTGAAATTGGTCACTATTCTCCTGACTTTTTCCTTTTACACACACACACACACAAAAAGAACCATGTCCTTGCATTGAAAAAAAAAAAAGAAATAAGAATTACATTTCAGATTATATTGGCTTAGTGTCTTGAATGTGTTCCCAGAGTTATGTCCCAGAATCAATCTCGTTGTGCTGTGATAGTTTATAATTAAACTTCTTCTTCCCTGGAGGGCTCTAGTTTTGGCTTTCTAAGAGTGAAAATGCAACATAATAGACGTGTCTTTGTCTTTTTTTACCTCAGATGAATGGAACAAATGTCCAGATCAGCCTAAATTATTGCCAACATGTAATCTTTAAAAATTAAAATATCCCCCCAAAACCAACAAAACAGCTGTTTGTTTATTTGAAGGAATTCTGCCAGTGTTTGGAAGCAACATAAGTGCAAGAACAAATGGCTATTTAATTATTTTAAAGCACTAGTATTGCATTTACTGGTCTATTGTTTGGGCTAAATTGAGCTGTTTTCATGACGTTAGCCTTAATACAACACAAAAATATGCAGTTAATATCCTGAGGATTTTTAAGAAAGATGTTGTCTTGTCAGATGTCTTTCAGGACTGGCTTTGTTGTGACAGTTGTGTTAGACTCCCTTTTGTTTGGATATTATTCCTGTAGTCACTTTGCACAGGGTAATCTGCTCAACCCTTTTCCAACTTTATTCAACCTATTTTACCAAGCTGCAAGTGTCCCTCCATCCCCCTCCTGTGGCAGGTGCTTTTCACAGGGATGTTCTGAATCTTCCCAGCATTTGGCAGGAGGGTTGAACAGTGTTACCAGATGAGTAAATCAAGGTCCACAGTTTGGCTGACTGGGACATGTGGGTTTGGTGAAGGCAAGTTAGCTCCAAACCTCATCCTGCAGGAGTTCCAGCCTTGGCTGTGGCTGAGGACATGCTGCTGTCAGAAAGGCAACATTGCCTTTGCTCCCTCTCTGAAAGCTCTGCTTTTATTTTGAATGCTCTAATTGGTGGAATTAGTGCATAAGCATTTTACAGGCAACATCCTGCCTGGAACTGCATGTTGGACAAGGCTGAACTAGGAGATGCACTCAGGGTTGGGGTTAGTCTGACACACAGGAAAGGAGTTGTTGCACAGTTTCAAAACTTTCTGTCCTCCAGCTTGGATATCAGACTGAGCCAGATCCCAGTGAATGGACCCTGCAGTTCATTACTGGCACCTACTGAATTTTAGAACAGCCTTTTGAAAGTTCATTTGGGTGCTTTTTTTTTTTTTTTTGGTGCTTCTCTTTTTGTCTTTGGATATACCAGGGAGTCAGAGCTAAATAACTAGATTTGTCAATTAAGTATCAAGTGCTTAACATGAGTGTAGAGGTTTTGGGTGTCCCGTGATTGAGTTTGAAAGTCTCTCTGGAGAAGACAATCTGGCAGCTGCAGGTATGTCTGTTCCCACTCAGCTTTTGCTGTTTGGTTAGTGAATAGATTGCCCAGGGAGGTGGTGCAGTCACCATCCCTGGAGGTGTTTCAGAGGTGTCTGATGTGGCACTGGAGGATCTGGGTTAGGGTTTGGGGGTTCCAGCAGTGACAGGTTCATGGTTGGACTCGATGATCTTAGAGGTCTCTCCAACCCTGATGGTTCTATGATTCTAATGTCAGTGTAATCCAAGTGTTCCTTCAGTTTTTAGGAAGTTTAGAAGAGGCAATAATCCTTCCCATCCCAATCACCATGGTATCCCCAGCATAGTCTTGCACCAGCCCAGTTGGACACTGCTGAATCTAGATACAGTGGTGGTTTTGAGGCATCTTTGCAGGAGCAGGTGCTGGGCTCGTTTGCTCAGGAGTCATCATCCTTTCTTGCTGTCACCTATCCTTCCTCTCTCCTAGTGCTCTTCCACCAGACTGGGGCTCACCCTTTGCAATGGCACTTTGTGGCTTTACAGGCAGCTTCACCTGTCCTTCTTGCTGCCTGCCTTGAGGTTGACCATGACAGATAACAGCATTGTTTCCCAACCTGTTTTCTGGGATTTCTGGCCATGTCTCCTGCCCCAGAGTTTGGTAGTTGCCTTTGCACAACGTGCTGAACTCTACATGACCAGCTTGAGGGAGTTCTGAGCTGCAGCATCCTGCAGCACAGCACCAGGGTCTGCCTCCAATTAGCTTGGGAGCAATTCTCCAGACACATGTATTTGGTTCAGCAAATGGTATTGCTTTGCTGGATGATGATGTTTTCCTAAGCTTATGCTTTATTCATAGCATGAGTGACTTCTGCAAGAGGTGGTGATGTGTCCTCTGGGTCTTAGTTTTTTTTCCTGGGTTTGGAAATATACTTCAAACAGCTCCACAAGTGCACATGAGAGAACTTATAACTTATGTATGACTAAAATTGCAGTGATAACTAGGGACTTATGAATTAAATTAAGTAAATATAGTCCCTAGGTTTTCCAAACAATATGGAATTACTGTGATGAAAGAAATCATTTGGATTCAAGGTTGGAATAGATCTTGGCTTTGAATTTAATTATATATTGCAGTTTTGTGATGGTCACTGTTGGATTGCTCATGGGATTTAAATTCACACCTCTGAAAATGAAAGGTAGAAACATGGATATTTGAACAATTCATTTCAACATCACTGAGTACATTATTACCTCAGCTACAAGAAATTTCATATTTGCTTTAATCTTCTTTGATCTCAAAACAGATAGTGGCCAGCTTTCAGTAATGTCTCTTCATAAAGTTTCTGTTTCAATATTCCCATG
The DNA here is from genome assembly GCF_000695815.1 of Acanthisitta chloris. Classification (NCBI taxonomy): domain Eukaryota; kingdom Metazoa; phylum Chordata; class Aves; order Passeriformes; family Acanthisittidae; genus Acanthisitta; species Acanthisitta chloris. The sequence continues at coordinate 565 of NW_008652231.1, read as the reverse complement.
CCTTGCACTAAATTGATTCCATTGCTGATATTCAGTGGCCCAAATGACAATATTTGAGTGCTGAATTGGTTGGATCTCTTTTCCTGGTTTTTCTTTTGGCCTGTTTTCAGATTAATAATTTGAGACTAGATAAGGTTCAGGAAAATAAATAAGAAATGAAGTATGGACAGTGGAATGAGTGCACCCTCAGCAAGATCTGTGACCACCCCAAGTGTGTGGGGCAGTCCCAGCTGGAGGGAAGGGATGGGACATCCAGAGGGACCTGGACAGGCTGGAGAGGTGGAATAATGCAAACCTCATTCAACAGAATGAGTTCAACAGAATGAAGTGCACAGTCCTATATCTGGGCCATGACAATTCCAGGCACAGCTCCAGGCTGGGTGGGGAAGGGATTGAGAGCAGCAATGAGGAGAGAGACTTGGGGGTGATGGTGGGGGAGAAACTGCCCATGAGCTGCAGTGTGAGCTCAGCCCAGAGAGCCAGTGAAATCCTGGGCTGCTTCGACAGGAGTGTGGGCAGCAGGTCAAAAAGGGTGATTCTTCTACTCTGCTCTGTGAGACCCACC
>NW_008652230.1:26338-34928 GCF_000695815.1 Acanthisitta chloris | reverse complement strand
CAGGTTGATTCTATGCTTCTATGATTCAGTCCTTAGTATGTTAAATTATCAAATATTTTGATCTGCAGGTGTGTATTGTTAATCTGAGACACATCTTTAAGCCTAAAATTCTTGTAACATTTGGTGTTTCAACACTTACTCATTTGTATCGTTATTTCTTTTCATTAAACCCACAACTCATGTCATTTTGAACTCCACAGACTCTGTTTGCTGTGGGTTCACCTCCTGAGTGTAGCTTTCTGGGGAAGCAACATTTTAATGTTTAATATCAATTCAATGTCTGAAGAAACTCTGAGTGTGAAGTGTCTTTTCCCCATCAGGTAAAACCTCTGATCTGGATCGAGTCAGTGATTGAGAAACATTCCCACAGCCGCATCGAGTACATGATCAAGGTCAGCCAGCCTGAAAGAATTATGGCTAATTTAGTTCTTATTTGTTTCTTTTCCAAGTTTTTGGACAAGTCTTTAGTGTTTCTGTGGGACCTGCATAGGTTTGAACACTTCATTTGTAGGTTCTAATCTGTGTTCTGGTTCTCAGGGTGCAGGTTGGGGTGGAGGGGAACTGTGTGTCTCACAGCTCTCTGGACTCACCAGCACCATGGAAATACTTAAAGGCTGCTTTTCTGACTTCTTTTCTTTTCTTCTTTAGGCAAAAAGTCAGTTTAAACGTCGATCAACTGCCAACAATGTGGAGATTCACATCCCAGTCCCAAATGATGCCGATTCGCCAAAGTTCAAAACCACTGTTGGAAGTGTCAAATGGGTTCCAGAGAACAGTGAAATTGTCTGGTCCATTAAATCTTTTCCAGTAAGTGTTATTTTTATACTCTTCTCACACAATTCCCCTATTAATGACTTACCATTAATATTTTATTGATATTCAGACTCTGCCTAAAGTGAATTCTAAGAGTGTCTGACAAGCAGTACGAGTCTCTTCCTCTTTTCCCTTAGATGAAGGGTCAGAACTTGCTGATAGAAGTGGTTTATGTTTGTTTTACTGTGATATTTTTCCAGACCCAGGTTAGAGAGCAGCTTTTTGAGCAGTGCCTGTGGATGGTGTAATGCTTGGCCTGGCTTTAGCAGCAGCTGTCTGAGTGTGTCAGGCTCTGCTCCTTGGGTGGTTCCATGAGCATGAGCTCTGTCCACTGCTGGTGGTGTGATAGTACAGCTGTGTGTCACCATTTCAGCCTAGTTTCTGAGGCTGTGGCTGGAAGAAAATGAATTTATGCCTCAGGCTGGATCAGCAGCTTTAGAAACAACAAGTATTTTATAAGCAAGACCATGTGCTGACTCTGAAACCCTGGAGAAGAGCTGGAATGAAGAGTGGAGTTCAGTGTGACATAAACAAAACCACTTCTAGCACTGCAAGTTGTAGCTTGAAAACAAAAATCTGTCCTTTTTTTGGGTAGGGTGGAAAAGAATACCTGATGAGAGCTCACTTTGGACTTCCAAGTGTTGAAGCTGAAGACAAGGAAGGAAAACCTCCCATTAGTGTGAAGTTTGAGATTCCATATTTCACCACTTCAGGAATCCAGGTCAGTGCTTGGAAACAGAACTAGTGATGATATTTTGGACCAAAAAAAGGGTGTTATTTGTTGGTTTTTTGGTTTTTTTTTTGCTGAGTGCTGCTTGGCCAGCATGGGAGACTTGATATCTCACAGATGTTTCTCTCCAGGTTCGTTACCTGAAGATAATTGAGAAGAGTGGCTACCAGGCCCTGCCCTGGGTGCGCTACATCACCCAGAACGGAGGTGAGGGAAGGGAACAGGCTCTGCACAGCTCTCCCTGCCACTTTGTGTCTCCAGCACACACCTCCACACTGCCACACACCAGCTCAACTTCCTCCTAGCCTTGACTACTAAACTATACAGTTGAGCTCCATGGGAGATGAAACTATGCTGCTTTTCCCAGTGTCCTTTCTTGATGTCTTAATGCAAGCCCCAATGGGACAGAGCAGTGATGCTGTTCAAGTATTGCCTAATTAGGCTGGAATTTGGTGAGGTCAATTTATAACCACACACACAGTCACAATATGCTCACACATATTCTGCCAGATTTAAAGTGTATGAGACACTGACTGCTAAAAAATAATAGATATTTAGCAAGTAAAAGTGGTGGGATTTGGGTTGGTTAGATTTTTGGTTGGGTTTTGGGGGTTGTTTTGGTTGGGTTTGGGTCTTTCTGGATTGGGTTTTTTGTTTTTCTAATTCATTTTTCTCTGGCCTGGAAGTTTGACTGCCCACAATTACCTGTATCTCTTTGGAGCTTATTCTCATGGCCTTTCTAAGCAAATAGCTGAGTTTATTTTGTAGAATCAGAGAATCCCAGGATGGTTTGGGTTGGAAGGACCTTAATGCTCATCTCATCCCACTCCTGCCATGGGCAGGGACACCTTCCACCAGCCCAGGTTGCTCCAAGCCCCATCCAAACTGGCCTGGAACACTCCCAGGGATGGAGCAGCCACAGCTGCTCTGGGAAATCCATTTCAATGCCTCAGCACCTCACAGGGAGAAATTCCTTCCCAATATCCAATCCAAACCTTCTCCCCCTGCAGCTCCAGACCATTCACCCTCTCCCTGTCTTATTGCTACTTACATATTGCATCAATATCTATTGATACCAGACTACATTTTATCCCTTTATCCCAATTTGCTGCTCTGTTTTATTCCTTTTAACAAGACAAATTACTAAAACTGTGTTTTTTGTTGTTTTTTTTTCCCTTTTACAGACTATCAGCTCCGAACACAATAAAACACCTCACAGGCACCACAGACAACAAAACTTCCAGCCTGGAATTTGTTTGCAGAAGCTTCTGTGGTCCTGAGAGCTGTGAATGTTGTTGCCAAGGGTCTCATTTCCTCCACCTTGGATTGGCAGGAGAAAGATTGGAAATTTCTCATTTTCAATAATGTGTTTGAGCTTTTGACCCATTAGTATTGATTGTGTGAATATTTATTTCATTCTTAGAACATGCTGATCTTGCTGCTAAATGGCTAATTAAGTTAAGAGTAGCAGTTCCCCTGAGGAGCCAGGAATGCAGAATGAACCTTGGGAATGTTTTGTCGATGCCTTGTCTGTTACAGTCACAGAGTTTCCAGTGTTTGTGCTTTAGGATCTCTTGAAGACATTGGCAGCATTTGTGCTACAAATTAGGGAGATGATTGTGCAATTCAAGGACTGCTGAACACTTAGTTGTATTTAGCCCAAGGTATTTATTTTTTTCTGGGCATTTGGGTGCCTTAACTCATTCAAAGCTCTGTTAACTTATAAAACATGACAGAATATGAGTTGAAATTCAGTCCAAAAAAAATACTATTTGCTCATTTATTTTTTTTGCATGGTTTCAAAGCAATGAATCTGACAGAACAGCTTCAAGTGAAGGGTTTGGAAATAAAAAGAAGGGTTTGTTAAAGACTTAAGGTAACTGAGACCAGGAGATCACAGGAGTCAATGTCTTTGGGAAAGTGTCTGGAAGGATGATGATTGCTGGCTCCAGTCAGGTGAAGTGCAGGTGGAAAAATTCCAACCCTGTGGCACCCCCAGGGCCTGGAAAAACCCTCTGCCAACTGACCAGTGTTTGCTTTTTACAATTCCTATTCATCAAACAAGTTCCAAACTGTAATACATAGGCATCAAGCCTTAGATCAACTTTATTAAGAGACCAAAACCATTGTAGAGGTGTATGAGATTTGGTAGGAAGATTTGGGGGGATGTTATTATTATTTTTCTAGATAATAATATGCTCCAACCTCTTCCTGAAAACTGGTTTCTGAAGAGGCTGATAAAAGTGCAGTTGCCATCTTTCTGCCAGCTTGCCTTTGTGCTAACTTAGGGCAAATTCTTCCCCTTTTTTGGTCTAGTTTACTATATTTGTTTAGTTACCCCGAGGGGAGATGCTTTTCTTTTTTTCCCCTCAGTCTTTTCTGTTTGTAAAACAGCTCTTGCTGTAACTTCCTGGCAGAACAGGTAACAGCTCACCACGTTGTTACTAAAGGTATTATGTTTTTTTTTTCCATGCCAGTTCATGTATTTCTGAGAAGCTAAGGCTGGTGTGGGTGTACATAGTTATTTTAGTTGGTTTTTTTTTTTTGTTTTGTTTTGTTTTCCAGGAGAATTGTGACGGTTATCAGTATTTTCTTTACACAACACTGAGAATGTTTCGGTTTGAATTTAGCTTTCCTGAAGAGATGCTAAACTCAAACCATCAGAATCTAAACCATCCATGTCTGTAGGTGTAATGTCATACACTGTGTGCAAAGTTCTCCACTGGGGGGAGAGTCCAGGAGTGTCCACAAAGAGGGAGAAGTTCAGGCACTGTCCTCACTGAACCTTTAGGCTGTACATAGACAATTCTTGTGTATACAAGTAGCAACAAATGAGCTAAACTCCCCCAAGCTGCAGCTGCTGGGATGTTGCAGAAGATTTTGCCTCAGAAAATCTGATGGCTGGTGGTGCTTAGCAACAAACACACCTGGTTAGGCAACCACAGGTGTATTCTGGAGTGAGGTTACTGTATTTGTCACCCAAGTTTGATGTTGAAACCAGGTCAATCATCTTGTTCAAGATTTTGCTCCCACTACTCATATTCACTTGAACAATTTAAGCTCATGACTGGACTAAACATTTTTATATTAAAACTGTAACTGGTTGACAAATCACTTTCTGCTGACTTTATTCTTCCAAGTGTTTTGCTTTAATTATGCCTGTAAAATGTGACTCTTCATAGCTTTTGTTTTCCTCTTGAAGGTTGGATCTTGTGGACCAGAACCATGTTTGCTCATGTTTTGTTGCAGTTTGACTCTGTTTTGATGATGGGGCATCAGCTGTGCTTGTCCAGAAAGTAATAAAGGGCAGAAAGTCTCTTTGAATCAGTTGTACTTTGTTTGGGTAGGTTTGGGGTTTTTTTTCACAGGATCCCAGGATTATTCAGGTTGGAAAAGACCTCCAAGATCATTGAGTCCAATGGTTGACTGATCACCACCTTATCAACTAGACCAGAGCACAGTTATTTGTTGAACCACCTCCAGGGGTGGTGATTCTACCACCTCCCTGAGCAGTTACGATGCCTGACCACCTTTTCCATGAAGAAATTCCTCCTGATGTCCAACCTGAACCTCCCCTGGTGTAGCTTGAGGCTGTTTTCCTCTTGTCCTGTCCCTTGTTCCCTGGGAGCAGAGCCTGATCCCACCTGGCTGCTCCTCTGTCAGGGAGTTGTAGAGAGCAGAAAGGTCCTCCCTGAGCCTCCTTTTCTCCAGGCTCAACAGTTTGATCCACACCAGGTTGTAGCCTCTAAGCTAAGAGTACACCTAGTTGTTCTAATGTGAGGATAAGTAGCAGAGCATAAAAGCTGCAAGTATAGATACTCCTGATTTGTTCACCAAATACTGACAAAATCTTTGCTTTTCTGTTCTCTATACAATTCACCCAACTTGGTGCTCAGAAAGCAAAATAATGTGGGTTATTTACACAGGTCTGAAAGCACAAACAAGGAGATGGGATGTTACTCCAGCACTTGCTGTTGTTCAGGGAGGAGAGCAGTCCATTATGAAGTTTACCCTGTGACAAATCATATTCTTTGCACCTGTTTAGATTCTGTTTAAGAATTAATTGGCTCTGCCAGACATTTGACATCTAACCTGGATGGGATGAGGTTTGGAGCAACCTGAGCTAGTGGAAGGTGTCTCTGCCCATGGCAGGGGATGGACTAGATGCTCTTTGAGGTCACTCCCAACCCAAACCTTTCTGTTACTCTATGAGTAACCTTTTTTTCCCCCCAAGTTTTATTCTTAGAGCAACTACTAAATCTCTCCATGGCCTCTGTTCTCTGCCTCAGGTGCAGACATGACAATGTGATGGTTTACTCCATGCTCCAGGTAAGCTCCTCGTACAAATGACTTTTAAAAGGCAATTTGCATTACTCGAATCACCACTCAAATATCTTCTCTGTTTCAGCTCGCTGCGATTTCATAGCTCCAGTGTGGGCAGACTGCTGGCTCAGGATCTTCAGGCAGCAGGAAATATTCCTTGTCCCTCCCCAGGCAAGCAGACCTGTCACCTCATTACGCACGATTTAATTGCTGCTTGATGAGATAGTTGCCCCTCCAGGTGCGTCAGTGGCACTCCCCGTCGAGGGAGCTTTACTACCTCTAGTAGTAATCATGTGAGTAGCTGCTCTCAGCAATTTAGAACTGGAGTGGCCCCAACACTGCTGTCCCAGCCAGCGCTGCCTGCAGATGGCATTCCGAGCTCGCTGCTTCCCAGTCCACACCAGTAAGAGTCGCATGAACGCTCTGTACCCAACGCGCCTTGGTTTGGAAGGCAAAGCTATGTCAGTGTCTCTGAGTGCATGGAAACTAACAGTGAGGAGAAAGGCTTGGGACTGACAGGGGATGAGAAGCTCATCATGAGCTGCAGTGTGAGCTCAGCCCAGAAACCAAAATCTTGGGCTGCATCCACAGGAGTGTGGGCAGCAGGGCAAGGGAGGTGATTATTCCACTCTGCTCTGGTGAAATCCACCTGGAATACACAGTTCTGGTGTCCTCAACATCACAAGGACATGGAACTGTTGGAGCAAGTCCAGGGGAGGTCATGAGGTTGCTAAGAGCACTGGAGCATCTCCCCTATGAGGACAGGCTGAGGGAGTTGGGGCTGTTCAGCCTGGAGAAGAGAAGGTTGTGTGGAGACCTCAGAGCAACTTTTCAATATCAGAAGGGCCTACAAGGAGCTGGAGAGGGACTCTGTGTTAGGGACTGCAGTGACAGGACAAGGGGTAATGGGTTCAAACTGAAGGAGGGGAAGTTTAGGTTAGATATTAGAACAGTTTTTCTCTATGAGGGTGCTGAGACACTGGCACAGGTTGCCCAGGGAGGCTGTGGCTGCCCCAACCCTGGTGGTGTTCAAGGCCAGGCTGGATGAGCCTTGAGCAACCTGATCTGGTGAGGTGTCCCTGCCCATGGCAGAGAGGGTTGGGACTAGATGATCTGTAAGGTCCATTCCAACCCTAAAATTCTATGATTCTATGATTAAAACCCACCCCAAACATCATAAAGTTATTGGGTTTAGCCTTCTGCAGTGTGATTTTTGGAGCTGAGTAGTTTAACAGTTTGAACATTCCTGTTTCTTTTGCTCTGGTGTGGCTGATACTGCTCACCCTGCGAAGTGGAGCGAAGGGATCAGTGCCAAGGGAAGGGATGAGCCACTGCAGCACCACAGGAGCAGCTCCTCGGGGCTGGACATCAGGGTTGGACATCACTAGGTCACTAATTAAGGCTCAGCTGGTGAGCTGAAAGCTCCTGTGTCATACAACATATAGAAAGAGGATCCTTTTCTCCCACAGGTTTGGTTAACTCTAGAGAAAACTGGTTTTGCCTTGCTAAGAGCCAGAACTAACTTCCCAATAGAAAAACTTCATTCCACCTTGCTATTCCAGCTGGGGAGAGTCTTTCATTGAGTGTTTTCTTGTGTGTTCCTACCCTCCCTTCCTTACTGCCATCCTTCCATGCCTGAATACTGTTTGGACTGCTTAAATTTGCTTCCCAACTCTAACCTGAGCTAGTTCTGTCTCTAAAACATTCTTACACGTAAAGAGAGACTATGAGACTTTTCCCAGTGCTGGTTTTTCTCTGGTCAGGAGGTTGCACCTGTTTATTTCTGACTTTATTCTCTGACAAGAAATGGGCTAAACCTTGGCACCTCTGGCCTCATCTTGAGCCAAATGCAGCATGTTGCAATGCCTTCAGCACTCTATTTTTCCCCTCTGTGGTTGACACCCGCTGCTGTTTGTAATTTCAGCAGCCTTGGCACCACCAAGGGCTGATGGCCTTGCAAAAAAAAAAAAAAACACCAGCGTGGAGAGCAAAGTTAAGGGCCACCATGAATAACCTTAATTGCTGTGGTAATTAATTAGGCAGCAATCTCGTTTACACTAGGGGCGAAGTTATACGGAAAGGAGAGATCGTAAACATTCTTTTCCACGGAATTTTGTGCAAGTGTTGGATAAGTCATGTCCTCCCCACGCACAGAGAGAGATAAAACTCATTTCTGTCGTAGTTACAGCACGTTGTCTTGACTCAGCATTTGTGAAAGCTGTTACTCACAGCTCCCTGCAGGCACAGGCTGCAGGTTCCCTTTTGGGGCTCTGTCATTAGTGCAGGACTCAAAAACTTTGGGCTCTCCAGCACAGGAATTATAGAATAAGAGAATTTTAGGGGTTGGAATGGAGCTTAGAGATGATCCAGTGCTAACCTCTGCCCTGGGCAGGGACACCTTCCACCAGAGCAGGTTGCTCAAGGTTTTATCCAACTTGGAATGAACATTGCCAGGGTTGGGGCAGCCACAGCCTCCCTGGGAAACCTGTGCCAGTGTCTCCCCACCCTCACAGGGAAGAATTCTTTCCTAATATCTAACCTAAATTTCCCTCTGTCAATTTATCTCCATTGCTCCTTGTCCTGTCCCTGCAGCTCCTAACAAAGAGTCCCTTTCCAACTTCTCTAACCCCTTCAGCTCCTGGAAGATGCTCTGAGGTCTCCACACAACCTTCTCTTCTCCAGGCTGAACAGCCCCAACTCCCTCAGCCTGTCCTCACAGGGCAG
>NW_008652230.1:25907-26322 GCF_000695815.1 Acanthisitta chloris | reverse complement strand
TGGCCTCCTCTGGACTTGCTCCAACAGTTCCATGTCCTTCTTACATTGAGGACACCAGAACTGTGTGCAGTATTCCAGGTGGGGAATCAAATGATCAGCAATGTAAAGAGCAGGAAGGACATCGACCTGTTGGAGCAAGTCCAGAGGAGACCACTAAGATGCTTAGAGGGATGGAGCATCTCCCCTATGAGGAAAGGCTGAAACAACTGGGATTGTTCAGCCTGGAGAAGGGAAGGCTTTGGAGTGACTTAATTGCAGCTCTGTTCCTTCACACCAGGTCCGAAACAGAAAAACATAATCATAGAACCACAGAATATCCTGAGTTGGAAGGCCCAAACTCTCCTCTCCAGGAGCTCTGTCAGCCTTGGGGCTGTGCCCACTGCCCTGGGGAGCTGTTCAGTGCCCAAACCCCTCT
>NW_008652230.1:24859-25713 GCF_000695815.1 Acanthisitta chloris | reverse complement strand
CTGTTCCAGTGCCCAAACACCTCTGGGGGAAGAACCTTATCCTGATCTCCAGCCTAAACCTGCCCTGATGCAACTTCAGGCCATGCCCTCAGGTCCTGTCACTGGTCACACAGAGTTCAGTGCCTGTCCCACACTTCCTCTCATGAGGAAGCTCTAGAGTGCTACAAGATCTCCCCTCGTAGCAGTCTCAGGTCCTGTTGCCTGCCCTGGTAGTTGCAGCATTGCATGATGCAACTTCATTTTGCTGTAGGTAGAATTACTCTGGGTTATTCTCACAAACCTATGGACTAGAAGCTGGAGCCCCCAAGTTCCTTTGCATGCTGATGGTCAAATAAATAAGAAGAAAGAGGCCTGACTCAAATGATCAGCAACGTGAAGAACGAGACGCTCCCAAAGTCAGCGTGCTGGGCTGCAGCCCACTCTGGAGAAAGTTTTGTAGCCTTAGTTCAAACCTTGGCTGTGGATTTGTACCTTGGATCAAAGTTTTGTTGCAGGCCCTTCTCCAACATAAAGCAAAGAGACGTAAAACAACAAATATCTCGTGAAATCCAAACACAATCTGCTCGATGTTATGCTACAAAAATGAATGAACTCTGCCTCCCACCCTCTCCCACTGTGACTTGCTGTGAATAAGCACTGCTCAAAGTCAAACCTTGGCTGTGGATTTGTACCTTGGATCAAAGTTTTGTTGCAGGCCCTTCTCCAACATAAAGCAAAGAGACGTAAAACAACAAATATCTCGTGAAATCCAAACACAATCTGCTCGATGTTATGCTACAAAAATGAATGAACTCTGCCTCCCACCCTCTCCCACTGTGACTTGCTGTGAATAAGCACTGCTCAAAGCAGTGCAA
>NW_008652230.1:18707-24840 GCF_000695815.1 Acanthisitta chloris | reverse complement strand
GAATAACAATGGAGCAAGGAAGAACACTGACTAGTTTCAGCTCTGCTCTTCCACTTGGACAGGTGGAGCTGAAGAGCATTGGGGTGTTAAAGCATCATGGAAAGGACTCACTCTTAGCACAGAACTGAAGCTCAAATAGTCAATTTAAGCCTTTATAAAGATTTTTCCATGAAGCTGGAGAAAGATCTTTTCTGTCCTTCATAAAGAACATCCTATACCTCATTTGAGGCTCAACTAGCCCATCTGAGGGACAGTGGAGTTTGAAGGACAGAAGAATATCTAGGGAATTGAGGCAGTTTAAGCTAAATCCATAAATTGTTATTCATGGATTTTTCAAGTTGCAGGTCATTGATGAACTTGTTGGATCACAAGGAAGACTCTCCAGAGGGATTCCTTACTGACAGATTCTGGATCACACAGGTGGGAACCAGGTGTTGAGCCTATGCTCCAAAACAGAGCAAGGACAAAGCTCCCTCTGGATTTTTCCACTTCAAACCATAACTAGAGATCCTGTAGAAGCTGCTGGTTCCTCCTCAGGGTCTGCTGAGTGTAAGTTTACTCCTGCACCAGCAGAGAATGAGGAATTTGAGAATCCCATCAAGCCCAGGAGGGAGTAGAGGTAGTGACCAAATTTCTTGTCATATCAGGATTGAAGAGTGTTTGCCATAAGGGCTTTGTGGGTTGGAAAACACCTGTTGGGTGGTGGGAATGGGATCTCAAGGGTATGTTAGAAATAGTTAAGAGGTAATAAAAATACCCAAATTCAAGAAGTTCTTTCTTGAAGCTCCTGGAGTTCTGTGTTCCAGGCTTTACCTGAGACTGCTGCTGTCTAGCCAAGGAGCTGGGACAAAGCTATGCAGACAGGAAGGGTTTGAAGAGCCTTCAGTGGAAAAGTTGGGGAAAAAGCTTGGGGGAAAGGATAGGAACGAGGCCTGTTTGGAAATGCCAACATTCTAAACAAACACACTTGGCTTTTTCATCTTCCAACATTAAAAAAAAAAAGCAGTCTATAAAGTTGAAAAGGAACATGTTTAAACTGGACCAAAGAAAATATTCCAGTGTCCAATTTCACCTTTCCACTGTATTTGTTTAGAGAAGGACTTATCAGCCAAGTGCTGCCCCACACCAGAGGTAGGAACCCATTGCTCCTGGAGCTGAGCTCTCATCTACATCTCAGCCACCTCCAATTCCTCCCCAACCAACAGTGAGCACATGGCTGAGGAACAAGTGTTTATTTTCTTGCTTGCTTATTTATTCCAACAAAAGCACAAGACAGAACTCTTCTATGTGTTGTGAACTCTACAATTGTTCAAGTTTCCAAGAGGTCACAAAGGTCCCAGATAACATTAGCAGCTAAGTGCTATGTTGTCCTTTTGTCTTATCAACAGGAAACATCTTTACCAGTACAGGAACTAGAGCTTTGTAATTGGCCTGATGCAAGAACATGACAGTATTTTCTCATCCTATCAGGACTCGGATATTTTGGGAGTTGGTATATAAAGCTGGAGGCACACAGTGTCTTTTGGACATTAGGAACAGGTTCATGGCAGAAATCAGTGCTTTGCTATTTTAGTAGTTGCTATAGTTGCAGCATGAATGGTTTTCCTTACCCTGCATGGTTCAGGGTGGTATTTCATTACAGCTCACATGTATATTTTTATTATCCCAGTGCAGATGGACAATATTTAAAGGAGTTAACGTGGTGATATAACCCGTGTAAAGAAGCCTCAGCAAATAAACAGCAAAGCCATAAATCAGAGCCATGCAGGCCCTGTTTAGCTTTCATTAAACACTCCCAGGCTTCTATGGGGCAGGATTGAGCTCCATCCAAGGAAATTTCAGATGCAGCCCATGATAAGATGTTCTCTTTGGGCTGTGAAAGGAGCAACGTTGGCTCTGCTGCCTCACACAGCTAACAGCAAAACACTGACATCTCCATCCAGTGTGAGATCAGGGCAAAGAGTGTTTAAATGGAGCTGTAAAGAGCTGGGCTGGCCAGGGGCCAATCCTGCAATTAATATTCTGTGCAGGATTACACCACTGGCTGATTATAGCCAAGCTCCCTCGGCCTGGGCGATAAAGCTGGAGTGGTTTTTTCCACAGCTGCCTTCACTGTTTTCATCCAAACTCTAACTACCAAGGAGGAAAAATGACAACACCAAACCCACAGAGTGATGATAGCCCTGAATTTCTCCTATTAAAAAAAAAAAAAAAAAAGAGCAGAATGAGGAACTTTAATGACTGGAGGGTCAATTAAATCCTGCAGAATAGTCAGTGCTACACAACTCACTGCACTGCTCCGTGTTGCTTTGAGAGACCTCACATAGTTAGATTTTTCTACCTTCCACTCTTATTCCAACATTTCTGAAATGTTCTCAGCATCAGAAAGCAAAGTTATTCCTTTTTAGCCAATTTTGGGGGCAAAGGGATCATTTTGTTACCGATCCAACTGACTTCTACCATGAGGAAAGTCAGGATTTTGGTTTCTGTTTCATTCTATAACACACACACACACACACACTAAAAATACCCAAACTAGCAATTTGCAGGTTCATTTCAGCACTTGGTTGGTCACAGGAGCTTCATTTGGCATGAAGCTCTATCCCCTCACCAATGCCTGTCCCAAAACATCCTGACATCTCCCAGCAAAGCCAGAGCCAAGGAGCTGCAGCTCAGGATTGCTGGGCAGAATTCTGTCCCCAAACTTATCTCCAGTGTGTTGTGTCAAATACCCAAAATATCAGGGGCTGATGACGACAGGAGTTATTTTGGAGGGGCTGACACAGTCATGGATAGGACACTGGCAGAGCTGGTTTTTCCTCCCTCTTGCTCACAACATGCTGGTAGAGGTGGTGGGAAAGAGAGAACATTTTGGTCTTCCTGACTGAAGTGTTGGAGTGACCAAGAGCTCCAAGGCAGCAGCATTGAAGCAGCTTTCTCTTTTCCAAGCAGAATTTTGTGACAGTAGAGCCAAAGGGGTTTAGATTAATGAAGTGAATTTTTTTTTAGCAAACACAAGAATGTTTTTGCATTGAGGGAAGAACGTGAATTCAGCAGAGAAAAGAAACAGCAGCTGGAAGTTAAAGCAAAGTCCAGTTAGAAAAGTAGAGTTTGCTTCCAGCAGAGCATGTGTTCATGTGCTTGTGTTTGCTGCTAGAAGTGATGCAGGGGAGAGCTCTTCTGTGTGAAGACAGAGGCAATGGGGACAAACTGAAGGAGGGGAAAGTTAGGTTAGATATTAAGAAGATTTTTCCTGTGAGGGTGGTGAGACACTGGCACAGGTTGCCCAGGGAGGCTGTGGCTGCCCCAGCCCTGGCAATGTTCATTCCAGGTTGGATGAAGCCTTGAACAACCTGCTCTGGTGGGAGGTGTCCCTGCCCAGGGCAGGGGGTTGGGGCTGGATCATTTCTAAGCTCCATCCAAATTCCTAAAATTCTATGATAAATCTCCACCAAAAAAAAAACCTCACTTTCTCCACAAGCTGCAGCCCCAGAGCTGCTGCTGCATTAGCTCATGTCCATGGACATGGACACTGTGCTTTGCAGAATCTTCGGGGTTGGGATGGAGTTTAGAGATCATTCAGCCCCAACCCCCTGCCCTGGGCAGGGACATCTCCCACCAGAGCAGGTTGCTCAAGGTTTTATCCAACCTGGAATGAAACACTGCCAGGGTTGGGGCAGCCACAGCCTCCCTGGACAACCTGTGCCAGTGTCTCACCACCCTCACAGGGAAAAATTCTGCCTAATATCTGGCTAAATTTCCCCTCCTTCAATTTGAATCCATTACCCCTTGTCCTATCACTGCAGCTCCTAACCACAAGTTCCCCTCCAGCTTCCCTGGAGTTTCTTCAGATATTTACAGACTACTCTGAGGTCTCCACACAACCTTCTCCTCTCCAGCCTGAACAACCCCAACTCAACCTGTCCTTGGAGATGATGCCCCAAAGAACTGCAGCAGCCCTTCACCTCCCAAACACCAGTGTAATCCTTCCTAGAAATTTTTTCCCCTGCTGAGCTCATCAAAGCTCCTGCCCTCGAGACAAGCCACACACCTCCACACTCAGCTCAGGTTTCCTGCAGGTGCCATGGGCTGTCCCCAGCGCCGCGCTGAGTCAGGCACCGCGTGGGGAGGTTGGTGCTGGGGGTAGGATTCGTTTCTGCTCTCGGGGAACCTCTCACCCACGTTTCCTGCACCAATCCCGGGTGAGAGTGGTGGTTGTGTGAGGGCACAGGGGAAGCCAGTGGCGTGGGAAGGTGCCACAACATCTCCTAGGTGCCATCCTGCCTGGGTGGGTAGATGGTAGAAAGGATGTTCTGCTCCTTGCCCTCCATCCACAGCTCATTGCTGGAAGTGCTGCCTCATTTTTGGACTGGTTATGAGGTATTTTGCTCTTTCCCCTCCAGGCCATATGGGTTAGAAGCTGCTTTGTGTTGGCCTCACATCTCCTGCCTTCTGAGCACCTCCTCTCCCCACCCCTACAGAGGGAGAAGGAATATCACTGTCACAGCTGCTTTTCTCTGCATCCATAGAGCATTCCTGAAGGGAATCTCTCAGCGTGTCTTTTGGTGCTCCAACATTGAATCCTGCCCCATCACAGGTCCCATCAGCAACCTTTGGTTCAGAGCATTAACAGCTCCATCAGAGGATGAAAGGTTTCAACACCACCTCGTGGATTTGGGGCTATCTTGGAGCACAGGAGGAATTAGCAGGTGTCATAAGGAATCCTCCAAGATCTTATTCCTGGCAGTGTGAGTGGTGCACTCCAAGGCTATTTGCACATCAGGACACTGAGCCCATAAAGCAGAGCTTAAAAGACTTGGGCTAAACCTGCTGGAGCTTGGAGAACTGGGCACAACTGAGCTGTGCTGGGAGAAGTTGGTGGAGCCTGGCAAAAGGAGCTGTGGGTAACTGGAGCTACCAGTGCAGTGTCAGAGCTTGCGACGAAGGAAGCTCCAGTAGAGCTGCACTTTGCTCACAAAGAGGGTGAGGCATCCTCCTTAGGGTTAGCAAACCCAACCTTCTGCAGGGCTTCGAGAGGCTGCAGAGCACGTAGCACCCTCAGGCTGGTGAGGTGTCTGGGGGTGGCAATTTTTTGCCACTCTGGGGTTTTTTTTGGGTGGTTCTACCACTGCTTTTATTTTCGGCTGCAGCAGGGGAAGGACAGTTGCAACTAATTCCCACGGGCCTGCAAAAGCCACAGTGAAATAAATTGGATAATCTCCTTCGAGAAAGGCACAGAACTGCTGCTACCAGCGTGGCTGAAAGTGAAAGGGTTGCAGGAGCCTTTGGCCCACATAGGGAGGGAACTGTCTTCTTGTTTTTCTGATACTCTTGAAAAGAAAGAAACAGCTGCTTTTCATTTTCGGTGCTGAGCAGCCTCTGTCAGCACTGGGCCTGCTGTCACAGCCTCGTGGTGCTGCAAGAGGCTCAGCTGAGCCCATGTCTCTGGGGGCAAATGGCCTGAATTTTAGCTTTTCTTTTTTAACCCCCCCAAATTCAGCTTGTTTTAAAGCTGATTGTCTTTTTATCCATCACTAGAATTGGGCACCTATTGATCCTCATCCCACTTTGGGGTGTTGAACCTTTGTCTGCACTAACGAAGAGCCAACGCTGAGCACGGCACAAAGGCTAAATGAGCTTTTTCTCTTATCCTGTTGAAAAAAAATTACACTCTTCCAGCCTTCTGTAAATACATCTTTGGGCAAAATAGATTATTTTGACTTCGGACAACATCATTCACGAAATGCTACGCCACAAGTTTGGTCTGAAGGAAACCACACACGATTTGACTCCTTTTATCTCGTATCAGCGGCGAAGAGCTCGGTGCGGTTACAGTTCTCCTCATTTCTGAGAAGAGAAGATCATATTTAATCATTGTGTCAGTTGGCACAAACACCGTGTTTGTAGTGAAATATTTTGACTTCGGACAACATCATTCACGAAATGCTACGCCACAAGTTTGGTCTGAAGGAAACCACACACGATTTGACTCCTTTTATCTCGTATCAGCGGCGAAGAGCTCGGTGCGGTTACAGTTCTCCTCATTTCTGAGAAGAGAAGATCATATTTAATCATTGTGTCAGTTGGCACAAACACCGTGTTTGTAGTGAAATGCTAAAAACCTTTTATCTTT
>NW_008652230.1:0-18697 GCF_000695815.1 Acanthisitta chloris | reverse complement strand
CAAGATCAGGACGATAGAAGCTCTTAACGTTCAAACTCATCAGTAATGAAACGTTCGAAGGGCTCAACTAACTCAGCTTGTTTACTGTAGCTTATGTTAAAGAATGGCCTGACCTCTCCTGCCTAATATAACAAATATAACATCAGTAATCTCCACCCAAGGGCATTCATTCCTTGGCAGGCTTCACTTTGGCTCTAAGATATTATTCCTGGACTTCTTTGGGGGGGATGACAACAACGAACTTGCTTCACTGAGCAGCACATTTCAAAACCCAAAGTGCCTGTAGGGGTTGCCTCATAGCACGTCCTTACCAGCTGCACCAGTGCAGAAGCCAAGAGTCATTTGGAGGGGGGAGAGAGAATTGGAAGCCTGAGGGAGGACTGTGGTTCCCCATCTGACCCACACCAGAGGATTTCACCCGCTGTTTCCTGCAGTCACATCTGCTGGGAGCACTGCAAATCTCAGTGAAATGCTATTGCACAGGGTGAGATTGCATCACTCACTGCTCCTAGCATTGACCTGCCCTGATCCATGGTATTTTGTTGGCACTGACTCCTGCTGTGCTACTGAGAAGTCTCAAGCACAGCAAAACCTCCTCCGAGTGAACAAGCACCAAGGAGAAAAATCAGTCCTTGCCTGAAGAGCTCACTCATCACTCCTATTGAAATCTAGCTGGGTTTGAACCTCCTCTGTAGGACCAGTGTCTGCCCACCCTGACCAGGAGTGTCAGTGGCAGCATGGGCTGAGCTCAAAGAGAAAAGTAATGGCACTGGGGAGATGCAATGAGTTTCATCCACGCTCAGGCTGTGGTTTCAAAGACAACAGTGTTTGAAGAGTTGCTCTTCTGATGAAAAGGCTCTTTGAGCTCTCAGGAAACCCACAGGAGGAGGGGACAACAAGAGGGTCTCACTGTCTGACACGCAAGCACAGAGTTATCCTCTCCTTCTCCAGGAGCATCTCCCCTGGCCACAGCAGCACCTTCCAAATCAGCTCCAAAAGTTCCAAAGAAGCTTTGGTAATAGTCCCTCTGCTCTACACCATGTCAGCTCCAACCCTGCATCAGGTGCTGCTGAGCAGCTCAGGTTTGTGGGCCCATTGCCTTCGTAGAGAGTTGAGTTTCGGTGGTTTCTAACGACTTGTTCAGTTGATATGAAATTGTGGAGGAGTTGAAAACTCAGCTGTGCTCTTGGCCAAACAGCCCAAAGAAAAGCCAGTACAAGGCAGTGCTTAGCCTGCACCACATCCCTGAAGTGACTTTTTGCACCCTTGAAGGTGCCAGTTTCCCTCCTACTACCGAAACCTCAGTGCCATCCCAGTGCCAGCGACTCCTGGAAGGTGCAGCCTCATGTTCTGCAGGGTTACCTCTTTGTAGAAGCTTCTGGGATGAAAAACTGAGCTGTTCCTCTGCTGCCACGAGCCCATGTAGTTGGGAACTGCTGCCACATGGCCAGAGCAGAGCCAGGATGGAAAAGGCACAGAGTTGGCATCAAACCATCCCCAGGGCACAGCTGAGCTAACAGCAGCATCGAGTGATGCTTACAAGCAAAAAACCCAAACACAAACACCCAGATGAGCTCATGATTGGAGAGTTTATGAGATTTAGAGTGCTGGGGTAACTCCATGAGCCTTGGGCTTTCTTCTCCCACCTTTTTAAGGCTGGAGCCTTGGACAGGATCTTTTGGGGAGGTTGATCTGGGCTGTGCTTGTTTTGTGCCATTTGGTGCTGAGCTGGTGATGGTTTCTGGTGTGTTTGTACAAATGTGACATGTATTTATTATACAACAAGGGAGTTTGGGGGAGGGGGTTGAGGGTATTCCTAAAAAAAATATGGAAATTTAGTTTTAAAATCCTGCACAATGGCAAAATAGCTTCTTTTTGCATGGATATCTCTGGGCCTTCTCCTCTTGTAGCCTCTTTCCCATGCACCTCTCAGACAAAATCCTTTTGTGGGGTATAATGTGTGTGTATGTAAATATAACTTGTACAGGGATGGTTTATATGTCACATAGATACAATTTAATCAGAATGCAATGACCTCACTTTGCTTGCTCTAAAAAAAAAAACAAACAAAAAAACCCAACAAAAGATGAGTTAGGATGTTATAAATCTCCATCAAGCAGGAAACTGAACCATGGCTAATATCAACGAATGCAGCACCTCATATTTACTGTCCAGGACAGTGTTTTAGAGAGAAACAGAAAGTCCTGAGTGGAAAAAAAAAAACAATCCCAAGCTGAGGCCAGCACAGGCAGCTTTTCACTTGCTGCTCTCAAGGAGGGAAACAACTTTCATTGCCTTGGCAGTGGCGAAGGACCAGGTGTGCTGAGACACAGGCTGAGCTGGAGCTGAGCTTCATGGCCTGACCTGCAGGGAAATGGGACCAGAGATGTGCACATATCACCATTGCACTGCCTGCATGGCATTTTATTGCAGCCTGGAAACTTCTCTTTCTCTGGAGGCTTTTCCCTCTCCTGCCAGTGCATCTCAGATGGGATTTGAGTGTCCTGTTAGAGCAAACAGAGAGTTAATGCTCATCTGGTTGACTTAAGACTTTGATTCTACATTGATTGAACCCAGCTACAAATCCTAAGGACAAAGTCATACATCCTGAAGTGTTAAAAATGCTTTATTTCAGTTATCATCCTGTATTGAACTCTTCTGAATGCCTCAGGAAGGCTTAAGCTTCTTTGGACATTGCCATTTGGGCTGGGTTGGCAAAGAAGCAACTACAAAGATGAATCTGCCCCATGCAAAAAATCATTGCTGTGCTCTAGTCCCCAGCCTAGGAATGCAGGAAAAGGGCAAATGGTGATCAAAAGTAAAAAAAAGAAGATAAAAAAGAAACTTGAGGAGGAGGGAAGGGGTTGGTCAGACACATCTCTTGAAGTTTTTCTGCAGGTGGCTTGAGTTTCAAAGCCACTCGTGTCCTCCACTACAGAGCATGTGGCTGTCCACAGCCCCTTGAGGTTTTCTGATCACTCTCAGGCTGCTGGAGCTGAGAGCAGAGGTTTATCTCAAGGAGCCACAGGGAGAACTGACAGCTCAGAGCCTTTCCAACCAGCCTGGGTGGATTCAACTCCAGCCTCGAGATGAGCACGTCAAGCAACAACAAAGCCCAGGAGCTCCAACCTTTGAAATACCAACTTAGAGCATGAGGCAAGGAAAAATACTACTTTGTTAACTTCTTGTTTAGGAAAAAAAAAGAAGCAGAAGCTTCCTTTAATGACACATGAGCTGACAGTGGAGCTTTTATGAGTCTTTCCTAGTCACCGATGAATCACTGGATGGAAGTGCAGGGACAGACTGTTCCTATCTAAAGGTTGCAGTGCCAGTGGTTCAGTGGCACCAAAACAAGGTGCTTCTGTTGCTCCTGCTCTCTCTCATGTCAGCTGGCTCAAGCCCTGGCAGGGCTGAGCAGCCCCAGGTCACATCTGATAACCCCAGAGATCTGTGTGGCACCATCAGAGCCAGGGCTGAAGCAGCTCCAAGCCTGGACCAGGCTCTGGGCACCCAAAAATCTCAGTGCCAGCTGTGCCAGCTCCACCAGAGCTTCTGCTTCTCACCATGGCAAGCCAAGGAGTCTCTGGAGCTTACCAGGCATTTTTTCCCTCGTACTCCCTCCTAATGCAGTTCATATGTTTAGCCATTTCCCTTCGCCGAGCTCCATTCTTTCCAAATTCCTTACATTTTAGATTCTATATGCTTTGGTTTGATCTTTTGCATCGAAAAAAAATTGGGGTTTTTTTGAAGCTTAGTAGCATCTGCCAGAGCTCCTGGCACAGCCAGTGTCCTGCAGGAGCAATTACTTTCCAGTGAGTCTCTAAAATTGCTTATTTACTTCCACTTGTAGGCCAAAAATACTTTGAAAAATCAGGACAGTTTTTTTCCAGTGACACAATCACCAGAAATATCTTGAAGCCATCCATACTTCCACTGTGGTTCAATAGGCAAGCTGAAAATAGACAAAACCAGTTCATAAACTATGCCAAAAAAAAAAAGAAAAGTGTCCTCTCCCAGAATTTAGGCTTTGGAAGCACAACTCCATGTGTCCAAGTCAACCAACCAGGTAGACCATCAGTGTGGGGCAGCAGCTGGTCCTACCCTTTGGATTTATCAAAAGCAGGGATAAAAATTAGTCTTGGACAAACCTAGTTTAAGAGTCAGAGTTCCTCCCTGTCTTGTGGGCACAGGTAAAGTGTCCAAGGATCTTCTGAAGCTCTCCAAAAAAACTCTCTAAGGTTCTCAAAGCCCTTTGCAAATTGAGGTTCCATTTGTTTGCCTTACTCATGCATATTTTAACTGCTCTTTTAAGCCCCAACGGGTTCACAGGGTGTAATTCAGAGCAGACTGAGGCCTGACATATTTTGCATACCAACGAGTTATGCGAGTCCAATTCCTGAAAAAAACATTAGCTGAGCATTATGATGCAGTTATGGAGCAACAGGGGGGAGAATAATAATACAACAAACCCAGAAGGATTTATACATACAAGTTCCCAACTAAAATCTTAATGTCCATCAACAACATCCAAAAAGAATCTGATTTCCTCCAAAGAGAAGAGCCACGGTCTTAATTTGTAGCTTGAAATTACTGGCACTGGGGTGGTTTTCTTTTTTTTTTTTTAACCTATATATATATATGTATGGCATCTAGACTTGAAATGATCTTGCAAAAGTGGAAATAGCATGATAAACCTTCAAAGCTGAAGTCAAAAGGAGCTGTGTTTTAACTTAGAGCGGAGTATTTATCCAGCCGGCACCGTTTAGTCCGACGTGTTCGAGGCACTGCGAGTCTGTGGTTGCACTTGTGTGTAAAAATATTGTAGCCTGCTCCTGCTTTAGGAACTAAACTTCAGTTCCCAATAGCTCCCTCTGTAATTCTCTTTCCAAATAAAAGGAGGAACTATTCCTGGCTCGTAACGGTGTATTTCTGTGGCTTCTTGAACTATAATGAAGGCAGTCTGGAATGGTAAAAATGACATAGTCAGTGCCAGTGCTGAGCCCGAGGTAATTGAGGCTTGAAATGGTTTGAAGTTTACATTTTGAGTCTGTTATTGTACAACTTTTTAATTAAAGTGTTGCTGGAGTCCAGATCACTAATGCTCCTTGCTCCCAGATCCATTAACATCTCTCTTCAAACCACTACTTAGGGACTTTGATCCTTTGGGTTCTGAGGGTTAAGACCATCTGCTTGGAAAATGATTTGGTTTTTATTTGGCTCCTTCTAATTGTAGAGATTCAAAGGCATCTTTGATATCCACTGGATGCCAACGACGGAAACATCAGTTCTCTCTCTGTAAGTGCTTCAGTTCTTGTCTCTGCTGCAGAATAAATCTTGTTGCAGCTCAAGGAATACTCTGCCCAACTCGTCAGCGAGGAATGGGTTTGGCTTTCCCTGTAGAGACAATATGTACCACTGGTGCACGTTATCAGCTCAAGGTTTTTCCATCAAAATGCTACTAAATAAATCAGGAAAATGTGACAAGATCACTTGGGGCTTTTAGGTGTCCTCAAGACCCAATAACAGACATACATAGAAGGAAGAACTCTGTGTGCTCTTCTTGTTACCACCTGTAGCAGAGAGTTTGGAGATATTTATGCCTGAATTATGCCTCCATATCCATGCCCTGAGCACAATGAACTCAGAGTTTCACCTGATTTACTTTCACTCCAGTGAAAATTCCTCTCACACCCTGTGTAAACAGTGGGAATTAAGTCCAGTATCAATGAGAGATACAAACCCTGAAAGCTTCATCACAAAAATGGGGATTTTGGTGGGGTTTGGGGTGGGTTTTCTTTGGGGGAGGTAGGGAGGTCCCTCCCAAAGCCAAGGTCAGAGCTGGCCCAGTTTTGGAAGGAAATTCCCTGAAGGATTTCTCAATAAGGTTCCCAGAAACAGATCAACAGGACTCAGCAGGACAGCAATGGCTTAGTGATAATTCTACATACTGAGGGGGATGTCAGAGCTTTCCAACTGTTCCTGGTGCCAAATAACCCCAAAATCCATTTCCATTCAGTCCAGGTATAGTTTTGGCATTGAGGACTAAGGATATCTGCTTGGAAAACTATCTGTCTTTGACTTGGCTCCTTCTCATTGTAATTCCTGTACAATAGACAATTCTCCAGTTATTATTCTATTATTCTATTCTATTTACATCCATAGGATTCCTATGCAACTCCTTCCAGGCACTGCAAATATTCCCTAAAGGCTGAGAGAGAGCTCTGGGCAGCTCTAAGCTATAGCAAGGGAACAAAGTCCTTCCCTACCTGAAAAAGCCCAAAGGCACAGTGAAAAACAGAGTGGGCCTGTGGATGCTTCAGACCTTGATTTTATCACCCTGAGCCTCAAGATTATGCAGCCAGAGAAGGAAAACTCCCCTGATATGACAACTGGAAGGAGCTCTCTTCACCCCAGCCCCAGCCCATCTCCTGCTGCACCAGAGTTCTGCCCCTACCTGATCCTAGCTACGAAGTTTGGTTTTCAGGTGTAAGTCAAACGAGGTGTTATTATTTCCACCTAATCAAGGCAAAACCAGTTTCACTTTCTTTGAAGCTTTTTTATCTCCCTACGACTGGATTTGAATCTCTGACTTCATCACCACAACCCCAGAGCCATAACCACAAGGCCACATGGTCCCAGAGCTGTTTTTGGAGGTGGTAGTGATGTGAGTTATTTTAGAAGCTGCTAGCTATAAATTTCAGCTATATTTGAAGGAGGCTAAGAGAGCTTTGAAAGTCCTTGGTGAGTCTGTCCTGCAGTGACTAGTGGGCAATTACTGAGGCTGCTGGCAAGAGTGGAATGGAAGGAATGGATTGGAAGGGCCATTCTGCAGCTTCCACCATAAACCACCGAGTACAAACAAACAGCAATCGTGAACAACAGTTAAACTAATTGTCCTGGTTGGTATTGCTGTCCCAGGACAGGTTGTGATGCAGAAAGCCAATCTGCACACTCAGTTTTTCATTACAGCCAGCTCCAAATAGCATCAAAACAAGTCAATTTTAGCCCTCTGGTCTGTGCCTGATAAATGCAGCTCAACCACCTTGATGCTTCTTTAGAAAGGCTTCACCCTGACCCTTCAGTTCACAAGGCATTTTTTGCACTCCTGGTTTCCTGCCTGAAAATAAATGTGGATCTGCTCTTCCACACCACTCCTTGCATCAACCACATGGGCAAACACTAGAGCTATGATTGGAACTACAAAACTCACCTCCAGGATCACTTGCCAAAATGAGACACTGGATTGAAAAGCATCACTTACCAAGATCCATTCAAAGGAGAATATCCCAGCACAGCCAATGTCTCATTGTTGGGTCTGATAAGAGATAAAAGCCCCAAACAAGCAATGAGTCAACAGCAGAACGAGCTGCTAAAAGCTACAGAACTGTGGGATTGAGATCTTTCACATCTAGGAAGTGTTTACATTTTTCTGTTCTCATAAGAGTAATTTTCAGCTGCACAACTTAACCACATCTGTGTGAAATGCAGATAAACTGGGGGAGTAAACTGATTTCAATCAGAATAAGGGTCATCTGAGAGATGGTGGTAGTTGCTCATGGGAGATTGTGCTTGATACCCTCAGCTCCCAGTTGAGTGTCTCACTGTCACTGGGGGAGCAAAGCACAGCTGCTTGAGCAGTGCTATGGACACCAGTAAAACACAGGAATTTCACTCTTTTCCTCGTGATAGGGATGACTTTTCCCATAGGAGATGGTCTCACAAGCTCCAAAGGAAAGGCAGAGGGCACAAATGCTGCTGTGAGACAAACCCCACGGAGATGGTCAACCTCAAAAACAGGAATGAAATTTTCTTTCTCTATGGTATAACCTAAAAGTTCAAGGCTTGGCTAAAGGAGTGAAGAGAACCCTTTAAGGAGACATAAAAGAAAATAGAAGGGAATTCCTCAGATCTGTAGAGCTGGAGTAGTATTCATTGTGATTGCTTTTAGGTGGGTAAGAACTGGTCTTAACATCCCAAGGTGGGATGAATTATCCATCATTTTCTTCTTGAAGTACAGAGACTTAGGATTGCTGAGCCTCATGCTCAAGCTGAGGAGGGAGAATAATAAACACACCTTACTGCCCAGTGAATCTGCTCCCAACAACCATGTCCATTCCTCCTGGGTCTGAGACAAATAGAATCATAGAATTTTAGGGGTTGGAATGGACATTAGAGATCATCTAGTCCCAACCCTGGAATTTCTCCCCTGCCATGGCTACAAGGAGAGGAGTAGAAGGAATGGCCTTGAGCTGATACAGAGAAGAGTCAAATTGGATGTTGGGAAAAATAGTTTCCCTGTTAGGGTGTTCAGGCACTGGAATATTGTCCAGGGAGGTGGTGGAGTCACCATCCCTACAAGTGTTTAAGAGGTATCTGGATCTGGTGTTGGAAGATATGGTTTAGGGTTTAGGGGTTACAGACAAGTTAAGTTAAGGGTTGGACTTGATGACCTTAGAGGTCTTCTCCAACCTTGATGGTTCTATGAAACTACCAGAAATATTCCTAGAAAAAAAAATCAGAAAATCACATCATTCTGCAGTTCTCATCTATAATTCCAAGTCACTTTTACCAAGAGATATGCGAAGTCACTTCATGGTAAGATTTCTTTCAGCATTGTCCAATGGCAACACAAGCTAAACCATCATCCTCAGCATGAAGGTCACATCTATTCTGATCCTTGAAAGCAATTTTTGGAAGCAGGAATCCCTTTGGAATTGCAGTGAAAAGGCTGCAAGAGCAAAACACAATGCGAAAGACTAAGGTTACGTGTAAAAATGGGTGAAAGCAGCGATAAAAGTGCAGCTGAACTCTCCTGTTGTCTCTCAGGAAATCAGAAGGCAGTTGTGCCTGTTAGAACTATTATTTAATAGCTGAGGCATGGCAGAGTTTAGTGCTCAGTGCTGGACCTGTTAGTGAAAAAACTCACAACAGACATTTTGTCCTGGTTTCCAGGAAGGAAAAGTTTCTCCTGGAGCCTAAGAAAACTGTCACCGAAATCTCGAAGGGGAAAAAAAAAAAAAAAAAAAAAAAGAAAATAAAAATCCAAACAAACAAGGCAAACATTTCACTAGAACTCATCTTTGGAAAAATATAAAAATATTTTTCCATCCAGAGAAATGGCTATAAATAATGTCTGAACTATTAAAAGGGTGAAGGCAGAGAAAATAAAATTAAAAAAAAAAAAAAAACAACCCTATTGACATAAGAGCGTTTTGTGCTGGTTCAGTCTAATTTGTCACCGATGGAGGAGCCTCATACGTTAGCTGGAGGAAATCCAGAGCTTTCAAAGGTTTTTCTGTCAGGGCTTGAAAAGTTGCCAGGTTTTTTTTAATGGAGCCGAGCAGTCTCAGGCCTGTTGTTCTCAGAGATTTTGCGAGCCAGGGCCGCGTGTTAGCAGGAAACAGAGCCAAGTGGGCTTCCTGAGCCTCTGAGAGAGGAAACACTGTAATAAGCATGGAGGCTGTGGTTAAAAATAACTCTGGTATATAAAGGCTGCACAGGATCCCCTCGCGCTCATTCTCGCCGCTGCCTCTTGGCCGGCAGCTTCGCGCTGACTCCGCGGGAAGGACTCGCTTTGCCATGGCCTCAGAGCAGGTGGTTTTTCAGCAGAAGACAGAAAACAGCCTGGGAAGAAGTTTGAGCCTAAGACAGCTCATCCTAAGTGTGTTTGCAACCAGCAGGATCCTTTCTCGGGCGTGTGTTGTCAGGCTGAGCCGCGGCCGCGCGGCGTTTCGCTGTCCGAATTGAGGTTGAAGGAAAAGTTCTGTTGGAAAAAAAAGAATTTGGTGTTCTGGGATATGAAACTACTTAAAACAAAAAAAAAAAAAGGGAACAGGGTGAATCATACAAGCTCTTGAGCAAGAGGAGAAAGGGCCCCCTAAATTGTTACCACCAGGCCCAACGTGGCTTGTACCACTTCTGCTGCATGAGGTTCAAGCCCACCCAGTGTTGGCCAACTGGAGGAGCTGAAGTTTTTCCCTGTGAGGGTGGTGAGACACTGGCACAGGTTGCCCAGGGAGGCTGTGGCTGCCCCAACCCTGGCAGTGTTTCATTCCAGGTTGGATAAAACCTTGAGCAACCTGCTCTGGTGGGAGATGTCCCTGCCCAGGGGGTTGGGGCTGGATCATCTCTAAGCTCCATCTCAACTCTTTAACCTCCT
The DNA here is from genome assembly GCF_000695815.1 of Acanthisitta chloris. Classification (NCBI taxonomy): domain Eukaryota; kingdom Metazoa; phylum Chordata; class Aves; order Passeriformes; family Acanthisittidae; genus Acanthisitta; species Acanthisitta chloris. Next base: position 8,538 of record NW_008652230.1, on the reverse strand, counting down.
ATGATTTTCTAATTTTTTTCTAGGAATATTTCTAGTAGTTTCATAGAACCATCAAGGTTGGAGAAGACCTCTCAGGTCATCAAGTCCAACCCTTAACTTGCGGATAAAACCTTGAGCAACCTGCTCTGGTGGGAGATGTCCCTGCCCAGGGGGTTGGGGCTGGATCATCTCTAAGCTCCATCTCAACTCTTTAACCTCCTATGATTTTCTAATTTTTTTCTAGGAATATTTCTAGTAGTTTCATAGAACCATCAAGGTTGGAGAAGACCTCTCAGGTCATCAAGTCCAACCCTTAACTTGCCATGGCTATAAACCCTAAACCAGATAGCACCACACCAGGTCCAGACACCTCCAGAGTTGGTGACTCTACTTTGTCTGGCTCAGTGTCACCTTAAAGGTTATTTATTCCCCTGGGCATGAACAGGAACCATCAGTAACATCTCCCTGTCCCCTCCAACTCCAATATTTAGGACTGGATAGTCCCAGTATTTATCCCAACCCAGTGAGGGGTAGGGCTGGATGATCTCTAAGGTCCATTCCAATCCCTAAATTCTATGATTTTATGATTCTAAATGTGCCAACCCCCAGCAATCAGTGCTCTGCATCCCCATGCCTTGGTTTCTCACCATATTTCTCCTCCCCAAGCACATTCAGCATGGGATTAGACCCATCTCCTTCCTCTCCAAGGCAGTGATTTTCCTTGCAAATGCAGGATAAAACCCACACTGGTTATTTGGCAAATTAAAGCACCTTTTTCCTCCTGCTGTAACCTGACACTAACAGCCCCAAGTGCACTCCACGCTGAACACTCCTTTTGTAGCCCACATTCTGCTGTAATTGGCAAAACACATTCTTCCCAGGCTTGTGTTTTTATTGCAAACATTTATTTGGCACTTTATGTGGCAAATGAAAAGAAAATTTCACAACTCATTCTTACAAAGTTGCATTGTATCAGGCTGTGCCTTGAAAAAAAAAAAAGCATTTTATTGCTTAAGAATGGCTGCAACCGTTCAAGGGATTTCAACAGCATCTTTCTCTCCAGCTGTAATTGCTGTAGGTGCTACAGCAGTGAAGAAGAGTTGTAATTTTGATCAGAATCAACTCTGACAACTGGCACTGGGTTCCACCTTAGAGCTTATGGTCAGCCAGAAGTGTGACATTCCTTGGAGGCATCAGCTGAGCAATTTTGGAGCAAAATTTCAGGTGTGTGGAAAAAAATTTCCACTTTGTTTCAGAGCAAAAAGTCTTTTCTACAAGGCACAAATGACTGTCCCTAAGCTCAGGGACTTAAATAAAGAAATATCCTTCAAATGGAGGTATTAATAGCTCAAGGCAAAAGAAAAAAATATCCCAACAATGGGCATAAATGTCTAGGGGGGAAAAAAAAAATGTCCCAAAAATACCTCACTGGAGTTTCAAAGCTTAATCCTAATGATATAGTTAATTGTGAGCATGGAAAAAATTCTATACCATTCTGAATATTTCTGTGATCTAAGTCTGCAAAGGACTTCCCAGGCCAGGAAGAGATGAGATCAGCTGCTCTGCACACACAGCCTATCGTGCAGAGGTGCTTGTCTTCCTCTCCCTGGCTAATTCACCATGCTCTGATTCATACTTCCATGTATTCAAACAGAGAAAGTAATTCCAGGCAGCAGAGATCCCAATTAACAGCATCCCAGTTAATGAAACGCTTGCTCCACTATTTCCCATTACTTAACTGCAGGACAGATGACTAATAAATCCTACAGGTGCAGCACAAAGGAGGTGTTTGATAGAGGAGAGCTGAGCCCCACATGTTCATCCAGCCAAAAAAGGCTTTGCAACCCTCTATCAACTCCTGCTTTGTATATTGGGGGCAGAAACCTCCACTTATCAGCTCAAACCCTAACCCATAGGGCTGTTCTGTGTGCCAACAACGGGAAAAAAAGCCAAAGTCTTCCTCACTTCTAAGTAATTTCTCCTCTTCTGGCTGGTTTTCATCTTTGTCCAGTCTTCTCTCCTCCTCCCTCAGTTAAAACCTGTGAACTTCAAAGAAAACTCTGCTAAGAAGCTCCATCTGCATCTGCTGTGCTGACTCAGACTGCAAGAAATTAAAAAGAGAGAAAAGTACAGCTGATTAGGGCTTTGAAGATCCCTCAAACAGAATTTCCCCCCCTGCATTAATTAAATCCCAAACACAGTTCTCACTTCTAAACTCAGTTAACTTAGCAGGTCTGACAACATCACTGGTTGGCACAAGTGGACAGGAGAGATAAAACATCATTTTCCTTTTTGTCCTGTTCATCTCTAACCAATTATAGAAGTCATTCCCTAAAATGCAGGCCAGGAAGGACATGACTAGTTTGAACACTCACTGTGTCACACTCCTGTGTCCCAGAACTGAATGAGTTTCATAGAGTCATAGACTCATAGAATCAACCAGGTTGGCAAAGACCTCTAAGATCATCAAGTCCAACCCTACTGTGGTTACCAGACCATGGCACTAAGTGCCACATCCAGTCTTAGGTTAAAAACCTCCAGGGATGGTGAATCTACCACCTCCCTGGGCAGCACATTCCAATGTCTGAGCACTCTCTCTGCAAAAAATCTCTTCCTAATATCCAACCTAACCCTCCCCTGGCAGAGCTTGAGTCTGTGCCCTCTTGTCCTGCTGCTGGTTGCCTGGGAGAAGAGACCAACCCCCACCTGACTCCAACCTCCTGTCAGGGAGTTGCAGAGGGTGCTAAGGTCTCCCCTGAGCCTCCTCTTCTCCAGGCTGAACACCCCCAGCTCCCTCAGCCTCTCCTCATGGCACTTGTGCTCCAGTCCCTTCACCAGCCTCGTTGCTCTTCTCTGGACCTGCTCCAGCCCCTCAATGTCCCCCCTGAGCTGAGGGGCCCAGAGCTGAGCACAGGATTCAAGGACACCTTGGACACAGAGTCCAGAGGCAGAATCCCCTCCCTGGTCCTGCTGACCACACTGTTCCTGCTCCAGGCCAAGATGCCATTGACCTTCTTGGCCCCCTGAGCTCACTGTTGGCTCCTCCTTGTGCCTCTGCCTGTGTAAAGTCTCTTGTCTCTTTGTTAGCAGCATGAGTAACTTTTTCTGAATGAAGCACACAGGTATTTCTGTCCTATGCTCCTGTTTCTCCACGCCCTTCTTGCCCATTTCTTCACCAAAAGCATTTGGTTCTGTAATCTCAAGTATTTGGCAACTCCTTGTCATGATCAGTGACTGACACTTGAAGCAGTTTCACTGATCTGATTCAACACAGCTTTGGAAACTGTGGTATCACTTCACAGTTCTGTAGGGGGAAAAAAAAAAAAAAAAGAAACAAAGGGAATAACAAGCAAATAAAAGCTCTCTGAAATGTGTTTTGAATTGACAGCTGAAAGGGACATCTGCAACACAACATATGTGCAGGGAGCACACACGTCAGTGAGCCTGGCAGCAACACAGCACATACCTAAGCAAAGCTGAGCAGGAACTAACTGGCACAACTTGTTTAGGTTTGAAGAGTCCTCAGATCTTAAAAAAAAAAAAAAAAAAAAAAAAAAAAAACGGAAAAAAAAAAAAAAAAAAGACCAAAAACCAAAATAATCCAAAAACCAAAATAATCATTTACAGCTGAACACTATCATTCTTCACCCAGCAAGTAGCAATAAAGAGCTACCTTGATTACTAATTAAACAGCTTTTCAGAGGATGAACTCAACCATGAATGTGGTTTTTTGTATATACCTGAGAAATGTTCTCCCTTTCCTGAGCTGGAATTGAAGCTGATTTCCCTTCTGCACTGATGGGAGTCTGTGCTGGAAGCATCAGGGCTTGACTTTCACTAATCTTGGGTAGCAAAGTTAATAAGGTTTCCACTCAACCCAATTAAGATTGCCATCAGAAGGGGTGGGAAGAGCTCAGAGCTGTCAATAATCAGGCTGCAAAAAGCAGAAGTGCTAGAAAATATTTCTGTTCTCTCTTTGGGCAAAAGCCAGATGCTGTATTGAGATCAGGCTATAATGATGTTGAAATACTTTCCATTCCAGTAACTAAGGAGGATGTTCAAACAACTGCTACTACTCATCTCAAACAATACAAAGTTGCCAGGTCGGGGTGAATTCTAAGTGAGGCTTTCAAAAGACTCAACTCAGGACAAATCCAGATGGTTAGTGCTGATTATTAAGCCATTTGAGTGGGGAAGCCCCAGGTGACTTGGGGAATGTTAATTGTGATGTCAACATGACAAGAGGGTGAAGAGAATGACCCAGATATGCCTGTCAATGTTCCACAGACCTGGGAGGGCTTGGAGCATGGAAAGAGAATGACCCAGATATGCCTGTCAGTGTTCCACAGACCTGGGAGGGCTTGGGGCATGAAAAGAGTTCTAAACAGAGATGGTTTGGCTAAGGGTGATGGTGTTGTAAATAAGGCTGTGCCTTGGTGCAGTGTGATTTTTTGCAGAAGGGAACAAGACCATGAGAAATCAGCACAGTGTGCACAACTGGTCCAACCACAGGCTGACCCAGCTGGAAACTGGATTTAGATTTCTATCAAGCAGGTTTATTAGTCCTTGATCTTTTTTATCATCACTTCCCATTCAATGCTGTTAACAATGACCTGGAAGAAAACAGAAATTGTTACTGATAAAGTCCTAGATGACAAAGATCAAGGAAGTGCAACATCATTTGAAGAACATGTCGTTGTTAAAACATTATTTTAGCTATCCAGGCAGAAGCAAACCATGCAGAGAAGCTGAAGGTTACACTGCTAAGAACAAAAAGTGCAAGCAGCTTTTTGGCATAGACAAAAAGAGATTCTTACTTAGGACAACAGGTAGGAAAACTGGGGCAGCAAAACTGTGATATGTCTCTTTTCATGGTGTCTCTTTGCAGCCTCTCCCTTCCATCTGTGCAGCCCTAAAGAAGCTGATTCCTCCCAGTTGTTCCAAGCACCTCCTGATGCTTCCCAGCCCTGCCACCAGCATTTCCACCAGGTTTCCCAGGGCTCTTCCAGTCTCTCCCCATGTGCTCTGCTTTCAGCTTTGTGATCAGTTTGATCTTGTTGAGAAGCCTCAAGCCAGCCCTGAGTGCAGAGGGTGTACACGTGGTGGTGTTGTTCAGGACTGGGAAGTTGAGATAGAATCCCAGAAGAGTTTGGGTTGGAAGAGGCCTCAAGGAGCATCTCATTCCACTGGGATGGGCAGGAAGATCTCCCACCAGCCCAGGATGCTCCAAGCCCTATCCAACCTGGCCTGGAACACTCCCAGGGATGGAGCAGCCACAGCTGCTCTGGGAAATCCATTCCAGTGTCTCACCACCCTCAGAGGGAAGAATTCCTTCCCAATATCCCATCTCTCCCTGCCCTCTGTCAGTGGGAAGACTTTTCCCCTTGCCATGTCACTCCCTGCCCTTGTAATGCCACCAAGGATGTGACAAAAGAGCTGGGGGAGAGAAAAGCTTTGCCAAGCAGTTACTCATGGAGAAGCTTCAGACCATGACAGAAATCACAAGTACAACTCTTGGCTAATAAAGGGTGACTTGTATTTGTCTCCTGCTCCACTTTTCCAGTGCTCAGACCTCAAGAAAGAGAGTGGAAAGATGCAGAATATTCAGAGGAGACTCACACAGACAAAAAATATTCAAGGAAAATATGTCTTCCTAAGAACTTAATGAGGTCCTTCAACTTCAGCTCATCAAAGAGATTATTCAGCTTTGTCTGTGAGTCCTTGCATGGGAACAAGCTCCAGTCATGAAAGGTCTGGTCCAAAAGGCTCCTTTCTCCAATTAATTCATGATGCTACTTTCATCAGGCAAAAAACTTACAGGATTACATCTCTCTCTCCCCAAATTCAGACATGTGTCTCCAGCTCATACCTGTACATTTTATGTGGTTGTTTACATCATTTTATCAACTTCCTTGAGAGCAGATACTAAAAAGTGCTAACTCAGGAGCTGCAGTCTAAATTAGGAAGAAAAATAAAACCCTACAGTCAACAGAAGTGTGGCAATTTGAGACAGGCAGGGAAATGATCTGATAAGGTCTGTCTCATTTCAATATCAAGGGTTTGGTCATGGTGTTACAGGTCCTGTGATTTTTCTCTAGGTGCTAAGAGAGTTGGTTCTCAGCTCGTTCACCCTGAGATAATGGTTTGCTCTAGGTGCAGGGAGGACTTTCTGAGAACAATCCCTGAGAGAGGAACTTTTTGTTTGTTTGTTGGAGTTGAGGAATGACTCAGAGCCAGCAGCAAGGTGACATGGGCACAGCACCAACCCAGCCAACTGCAAAGCTTTGAGACTTCTAACATGCAAAATCTTGATCTCAATGCCTTCAAAAGCTTCTCTCCATCTAAAAAAACAACACGAGAGATCAACAGCAGCACCTAGAAAAATCAACTTTGCCATATAAAAATGGCCCAGCCTGTGTTTGCTTTGGCTGGGAGACAAATCACACATCATTTAAGTTCTCCTCTACCCACAGCAGATTAACAAATACTTTCTAATCTCACATTCTTCACATTTATACAGCAGTGGCATCACTCCTGCTCTATGCTGAGTGAGAGCACTGCCAGGGGTTTGGGTTTACGTGTTGAAAATGAGCATTTTGAGCAGCAGAAAATGTCAGCACAACTGTCATGGAGAGAGTGGAAGGTCATGGCAAAGTTGTTCTCAATCTTCACAACCAATGACTCAGAAGGTAAATAAATTCTCACATTTGTCTCCCCAGGTTCAGTGTAGCTCTCCTTGTTTAGCCTCAGCACTTCACTTGCAACAAAAAAAAAAAAAAACAAAAAAACGAAAAGTAGTGAATTTATTATTTTGTGCACTTGGCTTTCATCCTTTGCCCCTTCAACATTTCCTCTGCACAGAGAAAAGGCAAAGTTTGGTGGCAGAGCCAGTGCAGAGCTATAAACAACATCCTTCCAGTGCCTACTGGAAGGCAACATCCGACTGGAGCTTCTCCCTGAAACCTCCACCTCATCCAGTTGTATATCCTAGAAACAAAATATTTGCTTCTAGCTGTTGCTGAAATCCCAAGCACATAAACTGCCACAACCATTCGGGGTGTGTTATCGAGGGAACATTCATTCTGAATTCATCAGAGTGGATTTTCTTGGCTGACTCACAGCCCCATATATACATATCATAGACTTACGAAGATTTTTTTTTTTTTTTATGAGAGGAAAAGAGTTTACATTGAGAGATTACACAAGTGTGACATTACAGAGCCATGAGTCACACATCTTTGTGTACAGCGTTACCATGTACTCGGGGAGCTGGTTCTGCTCCACTCTCAGCAGTTTGGCTGCTCCTCCTGGCCAGCCTGTGAACTTTTAGAATCAAAAAAAAAAAAAAACAAAAAAAAACCTAGAGCAAGTTAAACAAGAGAGATTCCTCATCTTACAACATGTGTAGCTAGTGAAAAGAGCATTTACTCACCCTAGCAACTGCTTTCCTGAGGTGGTTACACACAGTCACAAACTTGGGATGGGCTCAGTGCTCCAAGTGCTTTGGAGAATCAGAGCCCACTATGGGCCATCAACCCCCTCCTGGGGCACACCGTGCAGAAAAGTGAGTTGTTCTCCTCTTTTCTCCTTTCCAGCTCACTTAGAAACCCTTTTCAGAAGCCACTGCAAAGGAATTATGGAGGAGGTAAGGGGAAAGCATAGCTCTTTCTCTGAACAGGCTCTCAAAGAATCAGTCTGTCCCATGATAGATCATCATTTTTCCTCTTTTCAGAACTGCCACTTTTGCTTTTTTTTTTTTTTTTTTTTTTGCTCTGGGATGAGTGCCAAGCAGCTGTGATCCTCAAAAAACAGGAGTCTGGGGCACGTTATCAGGAATTATTGGAGAATTGCTCCTTCAGACTGGGCATCTGAGCTAGAGGCCAAGGTAAGGGAGGAGAACAGTCTTCCCTTCTGAAAAATCCAGCCCAAGACCATAAATTGGCTATGACCAGAGGAGATCACAGAAGCTGCTTGCATTATTTCTCTCATAATGTCACAGGGCAACGTTGATTTTGGCAATCTTTGTGCAGCAAATGGAAACTCTGCTAGAGACCTGGACTTCCATGAAATGCAAAGCTCCAGCAGAGACACAAGAGTGGCATTAAACACCTTTCTGTCAGCACTCAGATGGCTCTGAACCTTTTAGGGTGACCAGTGCTAGAGGTCCCCATCACCAGCTCACCAGTTTACCCATATGGAGCAGAGCATCTGCCTCCTTTGCTGTACTCCTGACACTTTCCTCTCCCACCCTCATTTTCTGAGTCTGGTCCCACCACATGCCCCAAGGAGGAAACCAAATCATGGGGCAGCTGCTCTGAGGGGTGGGAGGAATCAAACCATTCATGGTGTCTGTCTCAGCATCCCCAGGACAGGGAGCCCTTGGTGTCCCCCATCCCACAGCAGATCCCACGTGGTCTCTGTTGGCACTTGGTCCCATCAGTGTCCCCTTATGGCATGGACAGTCCCTTGGTGCTTCCAGGTCAGAGAGCCCTCAGTGTCCTCCACCCCACGACAGGTCACTCAGTCTCTGTTAGAGCTTGGACCCACCAGTGTCCTCTA
>NW_008652229.1:0-23611 GCF_000695815.1 Acanthisitta chloris | reverse complement strand
CTTCGCTTTGAAATCCGTCAGTCACCGCGGGTAAAGTCGTTTAAGTTTGTAGAGTTTCGCTTAAAGTCGCCGTGCGAAGGGCACGGGAGCGCAGGGAGTGGGGGCGGGGGCGCTGGGGTCGTTCTGCGCTGGAGATGTTCCTGCGCTGTCTGATGGATGGAGTTAAATCTCCCGGAGTCGCTTCGTGCGTGTCGCCTTCTGACCGTCTGTACCCAACCCGAGCAAACTGAGCCATAATACAGAGGTAAACGAGAAAACTAGTTTGTTCCATTAATTATTAAGTGTGCTCTTTCTGTAACTAGAAACAATGAACAGGCATGTTTCTGATGGGAATAGCCTTCTAGTGAAGGTTGACCAAAATTATTCTCTGCATCTTGTATGTCAAAGACAAGCTCTTGAGAACTGCCAGGTATGTAGCAGGTATTTGTGCTTATTCTCTCTTACTTTTGAGCTATTGAATAGCTAGGATACTGAAAGTTTTGGTACAAGGCTCTGCATTTCCAGATAACCACTTAAAATCTCAGTTCTTGAAATGTTTGATCTAAAAAGTTTGTAGATGTTACTTTCAGTTCTGTAAACAAACTAACCCAAATCAAAACAGAAAAAACCAAAACTAATATTCTATGTCAGTTTCCAGAGAGATAGTGATAGGACATAAACTAGAATTCAGTTCCAGTTGGCTCTTTATGATCATGATACTTCCATGTCTCTTAAGGGTTTGTAAAATCCAATACTGAATGTTTTGGGGTGTCTGAAGTATGTCTACTATAGGTAATTTGTGCTTAGTGAATTCTCTGACAAGTTAATGTGGCAGTAATAATATGATTATTTCTGAAAGAACATTTTGTTTATATTAAGTGTTAGGTACTTAAACTGTGAAGCCTGTAGAGAGACACTTTGTAAGCAGGAAGCTAAAGAAAATCTGTCAAAATGAGAATTTTTGCCCCACTGAAGGTTCCCACTCCAATACAGTCATCACAGAAATGATATTTTGAAGAGATATTTGGAGGTCATCTAGGTGTGACTTCCCACTGCTCAAAGCCAAAGCAGACACTGTCAACTAGTGCTGATATCAGTCTAGGTTCAAGCAGGAGGCTTGGAAAGCCTCCACAGATGAGATCCCACAACTCTGTTGTGTGACCTGCTGCAGTGCCACATTCCTCTCCTCTTGATTAAATTTTCCTAATCAGCTTCCAAGTTACAGCTGGTGGCCATCAATTGCAGAAGAAACTAAGCATTTACAAGTTATCACTGATCTCAGTCACTAAGTATAGGACCTGTTTTAAAAATAACTACTGTATTAATTATTTTTATTAATAAATGTATGAAAAGAGATTACTGATGTGCAGCAAATACAGAAATAAAACTGTTGTGGATTTAACATATGAGCAATGAACAGACTGATTGACAGAATTGACTCAATACCTAAAATTAAATGTTACTCTTGCTAATTGCTGTTTCTAAGTGAACTCTGACTTTTAGTTTAACTGCTGTATGTACAAAGAGACTTTTGTCACATTTAGGAATTTAGCTGCAGAACAAGGATGACTTGTCTTTTGCTGGTCAGGAAATAGTGTTTTTATATAACACAAACGCCAGTTTTTTACTAGGAGTGTCTAGAAGTAATGAAATGCACATAACCATCCTTCCTCTTATTTGATAATTTTATATATATTACCCTGTGAATTATTGAATATTGGGTAGCAGAATGGGTCCTGAGTTTTGAGAGTTCAGAAAACCTGCTTTGATAGTTTGGGATTGCTGAGAACTGTATGAGGGAGCCCTCTTCTGTGTCTTAATTTCTGTGCTCTATGCTGCACAGTGGCCCTGTGTCAGCCAACTAGAATGAGTACAACTGCCTGCATTACACTGTGTCCTGAAGGAAGGCACTTTTGGACTTCTGATAGCTGGACTGGAGAAGAGATGACTGCGAGGGGACCTCATCAATCTATATAAGTATCTGAAGGCAGGGTATCAAGAGGATGGAGCCAGGCTCTTCTGGGTGGTGCAGAGCAATAGGACAAGGGGCAACAGGCAGAAACTGAGCACAGGAAGTTCCACCTGAATATGAGTAAGAACTTGTTTACTATGCGAGTGACTGCACACTGGAACAAATTGGCCAGAGAGGTCATGGGAGTCTCCCTCACTGGAGATATTCAAGAATTGACTGGGTGCAATCCTGTGCAATGTGCTCTGGGGTGATCCTGCTTGAGCAGGGAGGTTGGACCAGATGATCCACTGTGGTGTCTTCCAGCCATACCCATTCTGTGATTCTGTGACTCATGTTCCATGGGATAAACGTCTGCCTTATTTCCTGAATTAATTTTCTCTCTGCCAATCTACAGTACAGATATGGTCTGTCCCTTGATCTCTTGGTCTTTTGCTTCTCTTCTGACTTGTGTGATGTGGCTGGCTGTTCATCATGAGCTGGACTGGGGTTCCTTACCTGTGTTATTTAACTGGAGCTGTTAACTACTGCATGCCCTCCATCATCAGTGGATAAGTGATCCAAGGTGTGGTTTCAGACCAGAGCCTCTGATGCTCTGTGGTGTCAGCTCCCAGCCCAGTTTGCCCATTTCTGCTTGTGCATTCTTTGTAATGCTTTTGCACCACCAGTCTTTCTGATAACCTAAGAATAGTATCCACCCTGCTTAAGAGCAGAAGTAATTTGTTCTTTCTGCCAGTTCATTTGGCATATTGCTAAGCAAATATTGCAGAATGCAGTTTGCTTCCTCTTTAATGTGGAACATATTATCCAGTAAGGGAATGAGATGGAATTCGTATATCAAATATCCTCAACTGCATTGTAATATCAGTAAGAAAATGGGTTACAATATGGCTGGCTTCTTATGTTCTTGCTTTAGTGTCAGATGAAAAGATATTGTACAGTATCTTGAAACCACCATACTTAATGGACTGAGTTATGCTAATTAAAGAATTTTAAATGCAGACAGTGTTTCACTCCTCTGTTTTTCTTTCTTCTTCCTTCTTTCTTCTCACTAAGTAAAATTAGCTCTGCTATGTCATGATTTTGCTGAATTGCATACTTTTATAATCTGACTGCATTTCTTTTTTTTCTTTTTTCTAGTCTGTAGGATATGTGTTCAAAATACCCTTGTTTATCTGTTCAGAGTTAGTTGGTGACCTGCTATTACATCCTGCCTTAATTTGGTTAATGGTAGATTTGTGATAGAGAAGGAGGAATAAGCTAATATTAAAGATGTGGAACTGAAGCATGGCATGATTTTTCAAGGTGGGATAGCAGATCTTGACAAAGATAGAATTAGCTCTACAGAGTAGAGCTAGTATGTATTTAGTAACATATTTTCAATAGATATTTATGGACACTTAGTCATGTATTTTCCAACTTTTAGAGACGTATTAATGCATCAATGCATTGCGTATTGTGTTTTTATAAAGCAAGGTTTGTCCGTCCCTGGCTTAAAGAGGCTGTCACTTTTCTATAGTTACCACTTTTCTATGAGTCCTCTCAAACATATTTCAGCATTTTTCTTTTCTGCCTCTCTGCTCCTCTTTTGTTTCTAGTCCAACAGAAGGTAAGAAGAATCCCCTTCCTCTTTCTTCTGTTCTACTACCCCAGACAAACTGAGTCTCAAAGCAGCAGATTGAATTTGTCCATAGAATGAGATTTAGGTGGTGAAAGAAATGCATTGTGACTGTCTTCCATCTGGGGAAAATGGTGTATGTGAACATACACTAAGTCAGTGATTAGATGATGACCCTGGCAACTGTGGTTTATACTAACCAGTTTTACACTTGCATGTACCCACCCAGTTTTACTTAAGGAGTGTGCCAAAGGCACATTCTGGATCTGGGAGACAACATTACTGTGGAAGGGAGGGACAGTGCTACAGTAAACTAACAATAAAGGTGTTCTCGTGTTTTTATTCCTCAACATTGTAAGATTTACTTGTAATCAAGTGTTCACACAGAACGCAAGACTGAGTGAGAAGTAGCACTCCTAGGCTAAACAAGATTTTTGTAATGCATGAAAGTCTTAGTACACCAAAGCTGATAATTCAAGTCTTGCTCTCATAGGTGATAGGTAGCAGAAATAATTGATCTGGCTGTATAGAATTCATAACTGAATGAATTTAATTCCTGAATACGTTATGACCTGTTTTCCTTCTATTTCTTCTCTCCTGTTCACCTGTTCAATTGTGTGTAGATCAAAAACATTGACTTCTAGTTAATTCTCAAAAGTAGGAGCAGTCATAACCAGAAATTTGTTTTTATCTGAATTCCATGAGTTTGTTCTTTTCTGTTTCTTGGACTTTACCTCTAAAGGAGAGGTTTATAATGATATGTGTCCACTAAATAACACTATCAGAAAAATGCTGGTTGTGGGAATAGACTTCATTCTCTGGAACCCTGTTTTAATTCTCAGTGTTTTTATTTCTCCTGCCTCAAACCCCACATTTCCTTGCTTTTGAGCTGGTGATGTGTACTTGTAAGTACTTATGAACACTTATTTTTTGGCTAAGCATGTTTTGGGAAAGAAAATTTGTCTCTTGGTTTCTGAGCCTGCTTCATAAGACGCTTCTTTCTGCACTGCTAAGTTAGCAAGGAGAATACATCCAAAGCTATTGTTTTCAGAAACACTAGACATTTCAGAGGAAGATCTTAGCTATAAAACTTGGTCATCTGGTCAAAATTCTCCTAAAGAGCTTTCTAGGAACCTATCTTACATTCCTACCTTCATTGTTTCCTGTAGAAATTTCAGTTTTTTGGTGATGTTTCAGAAAATAATTTAAAATCAAGTTTATTTGCCTTATTTTTCCCCATAAGACCTTGTCATGATGCTCTAAGTTATGTGTATTTTATATGCAGTCGAGTGAGTATAGTGTGGTTTGGTAAATCCTGTCAAAGCCCATAATATGGTGGCTACAGAGCTCTATATATGTTGAGACTAGATTATTCACACATAGATTTTTATTTTTTTTTTGTCCTAGCCAGAACTTGCTCTTTGGGGAAGAGGTTGTCTTTGCCTGCAGTCGGAAAGTTGCCCACAATGGGCCATTGAATCAACCATGACTAAGAAATACTGAATGGTGATGAGAGAAGTGGAGCCTTCTAGTTGCCAGTGCTGCTTCAGAAATTATGATCAATCAGAGTTTTGTTTTAATCTTAAATACTTCTGCTAGCCCACCAGCTCAGCATTGATGGGAGTGTCTTGGCCAAAAGCTGGACAATGTGCTGGGAAAACCAGGCATTGGAAAATAACTGTCTAACGAAATGAATGTGTATGGACAGTTTGCAAGCCTAGTACTATACTGAAAAATTAATCAGTCTCTTATTTTGCTTGCTTTTTTTGTTTTCCCTGCCTATTTTACCCATACTTGCCTTTTAAATTTGTTTATTTTGTAGTTATTATTAATTGATGGGGCAATTTAATTTATTTTTCTGAGTGAGTGACCTCAGGTTGTTTCTTTTTTTCTGTCACCCATGCAGTTTGATGAATGTATTAACTTTGTTGGCAAATACCCCATTTAAAGTGCCTGAGGAAGACTAGTTATTAGTTTTTTCTACAGGAGAGGTGACAGGAGGATAGTTGAAAGATCATTGACTGTTGTCATCTCTGCAGGAACTGTGTGGGGGAATTGGCTGGCTGGGCTGCCTTATATTCCTCAGCCTTTGCAGGCAGTTGTTCTCGCATTATATTGCACGTGTCTGAACTGCTGGTAATTGATGACAAAGAAGCAGAAATACCAAATCTGCTCATCTTGTCTTTAATACTTTTTCTGACATCATCTGAGAACTATACTAATTGCTGTCATGGAAGATCAAAGCTGGTGAAAATACTCTTTTCCCCTCTGAACCACACTCCTTCACTTGTATCTGGAGAGGGGCAATATATCAAAATATCCATGACCACATACTGCCTTTAACTGTAAAATATTGCCAGAGCAGAAAATACTTGGTGACTGCTAGTTGACTCATGATTGCATATTGTATTTCTATAAAATCAAATTTTCAGTTTCCCCCCCTTGCTCTGCCATGCACACCTGTTGTCACCAATTCATCTTTATGGATGCCACTAACTGCCTCTCCATTTGCATGCTGCTTATTAGAGTTGGTTTTTCTGGCATTGTATAATTTCTTTTTCATACTGGTGAATATTCTCCTGAAATGACTTTCAATATGTATTGTTTTGCTTTTTTAATGTACCTCTGTATTTGTGTTCTGCTCTCCTGTTACCATTTTTGTGTGTAGATGTCTCCTACTTTGCTAGCTTAACATATCCCTGTCTCCTGCTGCTTCCTTTGCTAGAACTGGAAAGCTTATTGCTCGGGGTCAAAACTTGCTTTACCAAATCAAGAAGTATCTGTGGGAGAAGATGGGAAAGTGCTTGGGCTTGCCCCTGCTGATTGAGGGATGTGTGTTGGGGTGCTGGGTTTTGTGCCTTGACTCTGGTCCTATATTTGTTAGTATGTTACACTCTCTGAACTGAGTGCCAGCCTTTAAGCTTTTCAAACTTCTTAATATTTCAGTCGCTTTTCATATAGGGTTTTTTGGGCACATTATCTGCAAACATGCTTTCTGTGTTTCTTTCCAAGTTACTCCTCTTGCTGCCGGCTGGTGGCAGTGACATGCACAGGTCTGGTACTCAGACTTCTCCGTGGTTCCTAACTGTTGCCATTCAGGAGGGAAGGCAGGGAGGGGAGCAGCATCTGCTGAAGTCCTGTTGCCTTTGCCTAGTGCCTGTCTCCGGTGCCCATTTCTGCCTAGAAGTGCTGGCACTGAATTAAAAGCAGCCCAGTTCTTGTGCATTGCAGCTGATTCCCCCAGGTTTCAGAATAGCAGCTGTGAAAAGGCAGTTTTCAATTTGTTGCTGTGTGTGGGAAACTCTGAGCAGCAGGAGAGACGGAGTGTTTGCATGTGGGTACCAGGCTGCGTCAGCTAAAGTTTGCGTTTTGAAGGTTATTTTCTCAGCCATAAGCATTGAAGTCTTTTCATTTTGGATTTAAAATTCTCTAGAACTTGATGGTACTTGCTCAAAAGAATTTATTTCTGGTTCTTATTTATTTTGCAGTGCAGAGATAAAGCATATGTTTCTCTTCAAGTGTGATTACTTGTATGCCTAAGTTCAAGAATGTTGTTGAGTGTTTTTCCTGTCAGGAAGGAGAACAGTATTAATTAACAGCATTGTGAAGAATGAACAGAGCTGCTGTGAGAACTTTAACTGCATGACCTGGTGAAGAAAAAGTTAGAAAAAGAGAAGGTGATTGTACAAGAATATTTCTTCAGCTCTGTTTCCATTTTTCTCTCATGCATTAATTATTCATTTATGTTCAATTGTCTGTGGGGTTTTAGAAATAGAGGCTGGCAGCTTCTGTTTAATGAAAATGCTGGAGGGATACTCTGAGTGATAGTATAGACACACAAAAAATTCTTAGGATAGTACTTTGAGCAGACTTGTTTGGGCCATAGACAAGGACATGAAAGAAAAGATAAAGCTAGGATAGGGTGTAAATGAGATCTCTGAAGGGATGATGTACATCTACAAAAATTAGGAGAAATGGAAATCAGCGATGGAGAGTTTCATGGACTGAGTTGAAGATATTGAGAAAGTACGTGGAACTGAATTAATTTTGGAGTAGAGGAGCTGTTCAGCAAGGATGATGACAAAGTTAAGAGCAATAAATTTGTAGCAGAGAAATCCATTGGTCGTGAGAGTTATGCTTTTCAGTATGGAACAGAAATGAAGGAGGAATATCTTGAGGATAAGAGTTTGTAGGAAAGATATTGGTCTAGGAAAAAGATAAGGATTAAGCTGGGGAAAAAAAGTGAATAGTCTCAATATGCATGTGAGTGTAATACAGAATAGCAAGGGCAAAGAGCTGGGGAGAAACATGTTGCGCAAAAGTTGGGGTCCATGAAAATCAGAGTAGTAGGATATAGTGCACTGGGGAAAATAGTGGTTTTTCTGCAGAAGGTTGGGCTTGTTTTAGATGTTTAGGTTTTTCTTGCGACAAATTTATGAGTTTTCTTATTGTATAAAAGAAATCTACCTTCAGGTAGCCTATGGCAAATGTTTACCTTGCTGGCTTTTGCTGGGAAACATCACCAGTTTGTGCCTATTGCTCATACATTCCTTCATTTATTTCTAAATTATGTATTCTGAGGCCTTGTAACAAGGCTGTTTCATGTTCAAAAGTGTTCTGTGAATATTTCGTGGTTCCAGCTGTTTAATGCATAAAATATGCATTAGTGCTAAAATATTCATATTGACCATTTTTAATTTGCTTTTTATATTTTGATCTCCTTATGGATGGAGCACAAGCAAAAAAAAAAGAAGTCAAAATAAATAAGAGGTTGTTTGGTATAGATCTGATATTGAATCATCTTAGCAGTCAGTTCCCCCCTGACTCTCTCTTCCTTCCTACAGTGTCATTAAAAGGCAGAGGATTTTTCAGTCTCTTACTGATGGGAATTTAAGAGTAAATAGTGGTATTATTTGGAGATAGCAGTTAACAAGCTTCATGAGAAGTTAATTTTTTTGAGTAATCTTCAGTTTGCTGAGTTGGAGTATTTGCTGGATGGACAGTTAGATTCAGTTTATGGTGACTTAACTCCAGATGCAATGTCATTCCCATAACCACACATATGTGACACATGGTGGAGGTTCTGAGCATGCTAGTACATTGTTATGAAGTAATTAGAAGCATTTTATCTTAAATATTCTATTATACAAGTTCTACCAGTCTCATTCATGTTGATTTGGGTTCTTTTCAGCATACTTTGGCTCCCAAATGCGTTTACTTTCAAAACATCATTTGAGATTAAGACCATTTTTTAAAGCTGTCTTTCTCTGCCATCCAGGTTTTTAGGTACACTTACTTAATTCTTCTGGGTCTTTTTCTGTGATAGTAAATATTTTAAAGTGACTGGCTATGTCTTGTGTATATAAGCCTTCTGTTTTACCACTTGGAATATAAAAAACCAAGCATCCTACAAAGGTAATCTGAGGATTAGGAGATCCAGCACCCTGTGCATATGTGGATATATTTTGCTCATGTGTTGCTGAAAAGGAAATAAATTAAGAATGTTATTCATAACTGTGTAATGTAGAGCTGATCTGCTTGTTCTGCAAACCTGTCACCAGCTGGTATCTGACTATGTGAGTATTTTTGTGTGTCTGTCTCTCAGACACCTTGTCTGTAGGATGTACCTCACAGGACTTCTGTTATAGCCAGATGAAGATTTGTTTGTCCCCTCTTTGCCCCTGCCATCCACAGGCTGGGGAATTTTTAAAACCTCTTTACTTTCTGAATGGCAAGGAAGGACAGCAGAACACTGTGAACTGGGCTGGTATTGGTGGCCTTTGCTTGGCTCTTCCTCAAACTTTCCTTGGAGCAACTGGGTTACAACAGTCTTTCTGCTGCTTTAATATACCTTGCTGTCTGTAGATGAAAAGCATCGTGTAAGAATGAGAATACTTATTTTAAATGGCAATAACATTATTCAGATTATTACTAAACCTCTAGCTGGTTTCTGCGTTCTGGATATTTAAACTCTAGTAGATTATGAACACATTAACTGCCAGCTACAGTTTTTAGTTAGAACTCAGTCTGGAATGGCATTCAAGAGGTTACAGATGTGATAAAACCAGTAAACTGGTTAAAGCCTCCATACATGACCCTCTCCCTGTATTACAAGCTGTATCTGTTACAAGAGCACTTAATAATGCAGAGCATCACAAAAGGAAGTGTTCTGCCAATTGAGGGGAGCAAGTAAAATGACCCAGACACCAACAAAAAGAATAGGGTTATTTTACTATTGGTGTTTTAAGGTAATAGAAAAATGAATAATATATTTACATATAAGGTTAGGTAAGAAAGCTCTAATACAAACAGCACGATCAACAAAGACAGTAAGAAAGATAATGCACCTAATCATTGCTACATACAGGAAAGAATAGTGATTAAGAAAGACACATCACCAATTGCCCTAATACTTTATCATCCAGATCCGCAGTCGCTGGAGAGACCCTGGTTGCAGTGAGGATTTGGAGTGTCTTTCGCAGCAATTGGGAAATCCTATGCACTGTGTCCACTCGTAGGTGAGGCGTCCAAAGTCGCTGCAACTGGGGGCTCCCCTGTGGCTGTGGGTCTGGATGATGATAAAGTATTAGGACAATTGGTGATGTATCTTTCTTAATCATTATTCTTTCCTGTATGTAGCAATTATTAGGTGCATTATCTTTCTTACTGTCTTTGTTGATCGTGCTGTTTGTATTAGAGCTTTCTTACCTAACCTTATATGTAAATATATTATTCATTTTTCTATTACCTTAAAACACCAATAGTAAAATAACCCTATTCTTTTTGTTGGTGTCTAGGTCATTTTTCTTGCCCCCATCAATTGGCAGAACAGGAAGGAGACTGCACAGGCTGGCAGTGTTCTGTTTCCTTGTGCAGATACTCTTTTTCGGTGTCACTCTGCTCGCCAGTGTAGACGTGACTTCAGAGAGAGTCAGAGAGATTTAACATACAGCAACTAACACACAGTCAAGAAGGAGAGATGGGATAAATAGCACAACAGGGCAGTCGCCTTTCTGAGCCAGTAAAGCAGGACAGAATATTCAGTGCAAACATAAAAACAGCTGAAGCAACAAAGTCATAAAAATCTTGCTATGTCTGAAGTTAATTAGGGGCAACAAACTGCCCCTAATTACTGAAAGTGTGGGATCCTCAGCAAAGCTGCCTGGGATACTAATTAAAAGAACTGATTATAAGAAATAGAATGAATAATTAATGACTGAGAAATCATTTTCAAGACGATCTTCAGAGAGCAAATAAACTGCCCTTGGAAAATATTGTGATACTCTGAGCCATCCACTGAATCTAATCCTGCATATAGACCTGAAATGATTTGCAAGAGGTTGCTGTGCTTATACTTCCTAGTGCTGAGATAGGGATTAGTGGGGGCAGAATGACAGGTAAAATAGGAATAGTATTTCCATTTTAATATCAAATGCTCTTTTCAATTATTTTTTAAACTATGACTTCAATAGAACCTGCTTATGAAATATGCTGACATAGTGTATTTTGTTTTAATAGTTGGCTTTGCAATAGTCTGCTGCTCGTAGAGCTCAGAGAGGTCTTTAGTGCAGAGTGTCTCTGGGTAGCATCTTCTGTGTTGATTAGTAGCATGTGTATGTGTAGCAGCTGATGGCTGTCAAGTGTATGGGCCTCCAAATGGACTGTGATTTTTCTATCTTCTTGAAAAAACAGCAATATGAAAATTACATCTGACAGAAAAAAAAATTGACAGTTTAAAGATTTATTTTCCTCACAAAATTCAATAAAAATTAGCTCAATTAATGAGGTATTTTTTTAAATCCTACACAGTTCTTTAAAGGACTAACCAGGGGTTAAGTTTTGTCCAGGCACCTGTTTGGGTGTTCCTGCCTAATTGCGCCCTCCTTAATTTGTAATTGTGAACTGTTTTAAATAGCCCTAATCCTCAATTACTTTGACATGTTTATAGAAATTTAGATTAGGAATAAAAAAAACTATAAATGCTTGGAAGCATCAAACCCAACATCCCAAACCCTGCAGATCTGTATTTCTGCCTCAGCTAAATTTAATAGCTACTTCATGTAAAATGAAACTCCTAAACCTTCTGATAAGGAAGCAAAAATATTCCTATGCCTTGTATTAATAGAGGTTTTATTTTTTATTAAGATTGAGCTTTTAGAATTGATCTGATTCCTTAGGGCTGGCTCAGAGTGTGACCTGTTGAAAGCAGTACACAGAATTTCTCCTTTTTTATTTCTGGTCTTTTGAGTTTTACAGGCATAAGACTTAAATATCTTACTTGCTTTTGTATTTAGGATGGATTTAAGCCTTGGCTGCAGACACTTGCTCTGGACGCATATGTGTTCTCAGTGTGAAGGATAATTTATTTTCCTAATTTGATTCAATTTGTATTTTTTTGCCTATAGTGGAAAAATAATTAGTTCCAACAGGAAAACAGCTGATTGTGTGCTTAAAAAAACTGTAAAAAAATTATCCTTCTGCACTGTACAGCTGTACAGATAGCACTTACCTTTTATCCCTTCTGACTTTAGTGGGGCTAACACAGCATCCATAAGCCACTTTTTGGGAAAAAAAAAGAAGTTGGCCCATTTTATTTTTAATAGTGATATGGTTAGGGCAGAACAGCTTCTTCATATCAGTGATCAGACTCACACTGCCTCAGTGGTAGTAAGATAAATGGGGCAATGCAAACTGATTGTAATAGTTGGAGTGGTATGTTGTCTGACAGATTGACTAAGGAGGTGTAAGGTGCTGAAGCCTGAGCAATAGAGATGGTCAGTGATGCAAATCCTTTTCAATCTATAGTGCTGGAGAGCCTGGAAAATGAACAGAATTGCATAATAACATCAAAAGATAGGTAGTCCCTAACCTTTCCTTTCCAAAAGGCTGAAGGATTGAGAGTGAGAAAGTGGATTGTTTTGTCAATGGAGTGAACCTATCCTTGGACAGACTCTGCATTTGTGTGTGTAAGGCAAGTGTCAGGTAATATTTACTCACACAGTCATTCATATGAATGAGGTAGAAAAGAATAGAATGTAGAGTACTATCAAAATACTTGTAAGTTGTTTGCTGATTTTTAAGCCTAATAATTTCAAGCCAAATAAAGCATTGAAATAATTTGGGTTGTTTTGTTTTTTTCTTATAGCAAGTAAGTAAATTTGTGCAATAAGAGCAGAAGAGTGAGAAAGATCAGAATGGACTAAACTAATACAGTTTTAACTTCTAAAGAGTTTCGTGTGTTTGTTTGCAAATTGTGTGCATACAACTCAGGAGAACAAAATAAGGGCTTTTTTTCTGAAAGATGACACTAAAAGAATAGCTGTAGGTTTTCCCCTCAACAGTTACTGTGTTAAACCAGGTATTTATCTACCTGCCAGTTCACGAGGTTCTTTCTGAGTCACAGAATTGTTACCAGGGAGTAGCACCTCTAGGGCCAGACAGTTCTGCCTTCTGTGATACCTGTGCCTTTAGTGATACCTGTTTAATTAAATGCTTTGTTTTTGACAGAACATGTAGTAATACAGGCTAACAAAACTGCCATGCCTCGGGTATAGCAAATAAGCACAATGGGAAATATCATGCTTTGCTGTGGGATGGAAGTTGAAATGAAATTATTGCTTTGTTTTGGAATTGAAAGATTATCTTGCAAAATTATTGCAAAGCTGATGAATGTTTTCAACACATAGACAAGTTAGTGTGATCATACTTGTGCAGCAAATGGGAAGGGACCTCCTGGGTTGAGTTGGCCTCATGTACAAAACCAAGATATTTTGTCTCTTATAAGCTGGTGAAACCTCAGTTGGTAGTTATCCCTGCTGTTTTTCCTCTCTCTGATAGTTATAAGACTTGTTTCCCAACCAAATACATCTGCAGTATGGTTTATACCCACTTACTGTTCTGTCAGCTCTGCCTTTCAGTTATAATAACAGCTTTTCCTTCCTAAGGATTTAGAAGAGGATGGTGTCTCATTCTGCTGTATGAAACAATCCAGGGTCTGAACCATCCCTCAGGCAGTAGTCTCTCTCCTTCTCTGATTATCCTAACTGCCTTTATCTGTATGTTTTGCAGCTGGAATTAATGCACCCTCCTTCTCATGTCACATTAGCATGGTGCCTGGGATCTGCTGAGGCAGTGCATCTGGGCTTCAGCTCAGAGCAGCCAAGGAGAATTAAAATCTTGCAGAAGTTCTTGTGAGTCCTGGCCTCAAGTGTGGGATACTGAATTTCACCCCATTTCTGTTACCACAGCTCCCATGCTGGCTGTTTTCCAGTATATTTTTTAATCCACTGTGTGCTAGTGCATCCCAGCCTTGAATGTCAATATTAGTCTTCAAATTCAGATTACAATGTCATGTTCCTGTTCTCTCTGTCATAACAAGCATGGAAATACTGTATTTATGCTTACTTTGCAGGTACAGCCCCCCAGACTTCTGCAGCTACCTTTCTTGCTTTCTTTCCTTTAACACTGACCCTCACATTTTTATGGAGTCTTTTTTCCTTTTGCAGCAGTATCTCAGCTGCTTAACTGTTGTCTAGGTAAGATCTACAGCATTCTTTCAGCCAGAAAGCAAGAATAAAAAGCAAATGGATTACTTGATTTTTATCATCTTTTAAATAATTCTGGTATATCTGTGACTTTGTAATCCTTCTCATTCTGGGTCAGACGTTGCTCCATTACTCTGATTCAGACCTTATTTTTATAGTCTTCTCCTGAGGAGTCTATATATATATAGAGAGAGAGTAAGAGCATATAGAGAGAGACCTGCTGCCCTCTTTTGGGAAGGTTTCTTGGGGCAAAGCTGGACAACTTTCAGACTCTTCTAAAGAATTTGCATGCTGTCTCGTTCAGATCTCTCAACTCTTCAAATGACTGAATTGACTAACTCCTCTTAATTCCTTGACATAGAGAATAAATTAATCACTTCTCAGTTTCCAGGCTAAAAAGATCTTTCTGACAAAATGCAAACTGCTGAGACCATATTTGTGTTCAATAACCATGCGTATCATCAAGCTCTCAAAATAATTAAGTGCTGTGGTGATAAAGAACAAAGAGTGTTCAGTGGCACAGTTCATATGAATTCAGTTGCAGTGTTGCTGTGTGCCTTCCATTTAATTTGTTTTTAGTGCAACTGCCGTCAATAGTCTTGAATTCCTGGTCATCCAGTAAGCTCCTAAAAAGGCAGTTTCTGGCATTCTGCCCTGGCCACACTTGGCACACAGCAGAGCCAAGTTTAACAAACATCTGTTAGGTCAAGCTTTTTGTTGACCACAGGAGGTTAAATAGTCAGGACACACTGATTTCTTTATGGAATGTGTCCAGATTTGTTAATGTTTGCTATACTTCTGCATGTAACTTGAATCCTTAGAGCAGGCATGTATAACTTCTGCAGCATTTGGAGTTAATCCTTCCCTCTAAAATATTATCCAGCATACTTGAGCCAATGTGTTTGTTTTCAAACCCACTGGCATGTAAACGCATTGGTTTTCTGTGCAACAAAAGACATAAATTCATGCTTCTTTCCTAACTTTCCTTCTTTTGACACCACAACTTTGTGGTTGAATACAGCATGAGAATGAGTGACTTGTGGCTCTACCTCCTCTTTTATCCTGCCTGTAGTGCTGCATCTCCCAGTACTGGAAAGTTGCAAGGAGCCTTGGCCTGTCTGCCTTACTCCTACTCAGCACTTCTAAGTAATTATAATTATAGGAAAAGCTGTTACAAAGAACACACTGTGAATTATTCTGAAGGTCAGTCATTATTTCTGTGCTTCTTGAGAACAGTGATTGTGCTTGTGCTGGGGACCAAGTGAATCACTTCAAAACTCTGGGTCTTGTTCCTATACTGCCTCCTGTGCAAGAGGTATATTTGCACAAAATTAAGGAAACCTCATTCACCACAACTCTCTTCACTTCTGACACTCCTCAGCTATACTGGATTTTACAGAATAGCATCTGTGTCTTTTCTTTTGGTTTAGGTTTGTGTTGTCTGGTCCTTTGCACCAGAAGGAATAAAAGCTTTAGAAAGGGAAAATGAGACATCCTGTCAAACTGACTTGGTAGTCTTGGTAAAAGAGTGCAGAACGGAGAGCTGGAGGAAAGAATAAGCTCTCCCTCTGAATGCTCTGATTTCTGTATGCTTCAGTCCTTCATTGTTACGCCCTCTGTGCAGATCAGGAAGGATATCTAAGTATTGCTCCTCTACTGATACTTTGAAAAGAAGATAAATATTGAAAGTTGATTTTTTATCTGAAGTTTGGAAAGGAAATTGCATCTCCAGAATAGCAGACCTCCTGCCAGTTCTCTATGCAATAGCTATGTGAGAGCGTGAGCTCTGTTTCTCTGGCTTGTACCTAATCACCGTGCCATTTTTTTTTTCTGTGATGGTGTGAGAGATGGAGATCATGTATCCTGTTCTGTTGCTTTTGGTTAGATACATAAATTACCAGCACTGTATATACCGAAATTTTCTTAGGCAGCTTTTACAGGATAAAAGATAAGAATGTACTCCTGACTTAAATGAGGAAGGCATGTGCTGAGCATCTAAAGATCAGCCCCTCCTAGTGATCCAAGAGGGAAGTATACTTGGTAATTGTATGTGACAGTTAGTCCAATTTCTGTTTTCCAAAGCTGAATTGTTACTCTTAGAAAAACTCCCTTTAAAGCAAGTGGATATTATAAAAAACAACAAACATACACAAAAGCCGATCTCTAGATTATGCAGTGTTTTTGTGAGGAAAAAATACAGATTTTTCACTCCTACTAGTTTGAGTAAGCCGTCAGTTTCCCTTCATACGCTGATGGGTTGACTGGATACCAGTCAACTGGTACCCGGTCTGGGTACTTAGTTAACTTGAGTTAACTCACCAGAGGTTTAAAAACACACCTGGAGGTGACTGTGTTTTCTTCCTACAGCTTATTGCTCCATTCATAAGGAGAAAGCTACAGCTCAGCTGTCTCCTACACTTGTTGTAAACCCACCTGCAAATAACTTATTGGTGGTTTGGGTTTTTTTTCAGGGTAGGGTAGAGTTTTTTTCTTCTGTGTGAGCTTAAGTGAAAGACCTGAAGGCAGAAAATAAACCCAGAACAAAAACTATGGCCGATCAGTGGGTTCTCACTGGATTGAAAGGAATCCTAAGCTATTCAGAGGAGAAAGCTGCAGCCTCTCCCTATGCTTAGATATGATGGAAAGAAAGACACTGTCACTCACACACTCGAAAGGGAGAGCAGCTGGCTACTTCTTTTTGTCCATAGACTGAAGATAAACAGGGCATGTTCACTGGACAGTGAAGCATATTAGCCTACCAATTTGGGATTTTGTCCATGCTGCCTGTCCCTTTCTATTCCTGCTTGGTGGTGCTAAGATGACTTGCCAGTCTCTTTCCCCAGGGTCCCTAGTAGCACTGCCCATGGTCTGAAGGGATAACTTTGTCAATGCAGTGGTCCCTGTGTGAAAGTGTCATTATGATCCCTTGGGTTTGAATTTTATAACTTTCATTCTACCCTGGTAATTCCCCTGTTGGCCTGTTTTTGTTAGGCTTCTCTTTGAGCAAGGTTGTTGTCAGTGGGGAGGGCTGGGAGACTTTCAGCCAACTTCCTTTCATTGTTTCCTTCAAACATCTGATGTTATCTGGTCTGCCCTCATGTTATTAAA
This sequence comes from Acanthisitta chloris, assembly GCF_000695815.1. Lineage (NCBI taxonomy): Eukaryota > Metazoa > Chordata > Aves > Passeriformes > Acanthisittidae > Acanthisitta > Acanthisitta chloris. Next base: position 6,393 of record NW_008652229.1, on the reverse strand, counting down.
CATGTGTGCTGTCCCCAAATCACTTAACCTCTTCCCATTCACCCTTCTGCTATGCCCTGCTCGGCCCTAAAGGCCTTCGTGGCCTTTAGGAAACGTGACCGGGGGGCATTTTTTTGGTGCAATAGGATTTTCCACAAGTAGATGCTATGTGAATACATTGTGAAATTGTAACTAAGCGTTTACAGAGAAAAATAGCTTTAAACTGTTTTCTTCTTTTCTTTATTTTTTTCTTTTTCACTTTAAGAAGGGAACAAAAAAATGGTCATACTGATAAACTCTAATTACAGTAGCTTCAGAGAGACCTGCTTGATTTGCCTTTTGAGCTCTATTCTGTGTCAGGTAGGTTTTGATCAAATGCATCCCTGCCAGCATTCAGCTGTTAGCATTCAGTCTAAGTTAGTCACCAGTGAATTATGGTCTGTGATATGCTCCAGGTCCCATTGCTCTAGTTCTTTTTCTCTTTATTGATTTCCATTCTCGTTTTCATTGCTACCCTGGTCTCTCACTGCGTGCTTTCTAGAGCTTTCATTTTGTAGCTTTTCAGAATGAATATCCATGACTCATGATTTGAAATAAAATGCTAATAATGACATTATGCAACACTTTGAAATAAACATTTCTGAGATTGTTCCTTTCAAGTGGTAGACTTTGAGAAAAAACATACCACTCTGCAATGATAAGGCAGTCAGAATAAAAAAAAAACCCAACCCAACCAAAAGGCTGGTAAACTTTTAACATTGTTATTTAAATACCTCATTCTTGAATAGGTTTGCCAGCATCAGGCAGAGTGAGAAAATTTCCTTGGGCATTTCCTTCAAGCCAAAATCAGGAAATGAAATCAGAACTGGTGCAGAGTTAAGAATATAATTATACAGGTTTTCCTAATCTACACAGGTCTGAAAAATGGCTAAATAGTGTTGTGTTCCCCTCCCCTATGGGTTCTTGTCTTTATCAGTGTACAGATGTCAGCTATTCCTAGGTGTCTGGAGGGATGTAACATGGTATGGCTACAGAGCCAGTCATTCTATCAAAATAGGTAAATTGGAGCAAGGACTATTATGATATGAAAAACTTGCTATTTTTTCACTGTCTGTAGTCAACTGTTGGATCTATATTTTTGGGCTTGTTTATAGACTGAGCGATTTCCATGCCCCCCATTGTTTCAGTGATTTGCTTCTCCCTGGAAGTGGTAATTTTTAAAGACCTACTGATGAAAGTGGGGAGCACTTCAGGTAAAAAATTATGTGTCCGTTGCCTTCCTTATATTTACAACAGCTCTCTTGAACCTTGGTAAGATCATGGGATGCAGCTGCAACTGCAGATGTTTCATGGTATGTGTTGCAGAATTGCAATTCCCGTCCTTACTTCTGATTTTTAATGAAGTAATTGGGATAATGGTATCTGAATATTATAATTTTGACAATTGGTTTCTAGGAGGGAAGTCTTCTCAGTTGTGCTTGCTGTCATTGAGGAATAGCAAATCTGGCAGAAAATCACTTGCTGGTGCAGGTGGCTAAAACTTTGGGTAATATGTCTTTAAACCAAAGAACTCTAAACAAATCCTGAAAGTTGAGAGAAATCTCACTTATCACTCTTATGGTGTTTTCATTTCTTCATTAATATTTTTGCAGTGGGATTGGTATATCAGACACTTTCTGTGTTTTGTTGCTTTGGTTGGTGTATTCTGAAGTATATGTACCCATGCAGCTTGTTTCCTGTGATACACCTCAGTGTGAAACATATTATTATTTGGGTAGAAACTCTCTGCTCACTCTACAGTGGGTGCTATGAGGATCTTTCCTGCCTGTTGCTCTGAGCAAGAAAGAAATTAATCTTTTTTTCTAAACTTCTTGCATTCAAAAAAGCTTTACTATTCAGGAGTAGACTGTCCTCATTTTGAACTACTGTCAAAACATGTTTTCAGACCCTGAAACTTCATGGCTGAAGGTCTAAGCTTATCTCTGTTTATTACATGATGAAATTTTTATTTAAGGCAAATTGCCTTCAGTCTATCATGAGGATCTTGCAACTTCCTCTGAAGAACCTGGTGTTTGCCTTTGTCACAGGCAGAGTACTGGGCTAACCTGGCTTAGTGTCAAACAGGGTGGAAATGATTTTGATCCCGTAAGTGTTGGGCTTGAAGAAGATCAGCAAATCTTGCATTTGAAACAGTACCATGAGATTCTGCATAAGGTATCTGTCAACTAAATATAAGATGTAGAGGAAAACAGGTAGAAACTGTAAAACAGCTGGCACATGAGTTTCTGCATGGTTCCCAGTATTAATCAGAATGATAAATTTTGGAGTCATGTGCAAAATGATGTACTAGTTGTCTGAATTTTCAGGAAGATACATAGCATGTGCTTTCTTAGCTGTCCTTGTAAGAGGAGAGTAATGTTATCAGGAGAGGGGAGAGAGGTTGGAGGTGCCTCAGTTTTGTCTAGAGGTTCAGTTATCCTTTGCTAAAAGTTTGTGATACTGCTAATCTGATTGCTCTGCAGGCAACAGACACTCTTGAGTCTGCTGGTTACAGCTCTTCTGTCCTGCTTCAGTGGGTGGCTTGGAGAAAGCTCCAGGTGTGCAAGCAGAGCCTGCAGGTCTCCCGTTCAGGGTGACTGCATGAGGATTAGGCTAAGTGTTAGCAGAGGAGTCAATAGATGGCATAAGGACAAGCAGATGAGAGGGTGAATAATTTGTTCTGGGGGAGGCAATTAGGATTTTCCCATCCTAATAGTGATGAACACCCTTGCTTGAATGTTTTGACTTGGGAGAAACTGTAGGAGGGTTAGCAAAGGACAATTTTCAGGGCTTTTTTGGCAAAATTGGTCAGCACTCAGAATACTTCTTGTTTGGGTAGTATAGTGTTTCCTAGTAATTGGTATATTTTCAAAAATTAATTTGATTGGTTTTACCTGTTTTGACAATGGTGCCTCTGAAGGTTGGAATGAGTAAAAGAACACCTCAAACTGTTCATTCTTTTTGCTTTTCCGCTTTGAAGATATTAATTTCATCAAATTAATGGGAATTAGAAAGCTCCTTGTGGATGGGAGCCTACTGTTCATGATTGTAAAGATAAAAATCTGTTTTAGAGAAGGGACAGGTATCTAAAAGGCTTGCATAATTTATGCATCAATATCAAATGTTAGTTGTCTGAGGCAAATATGGTGTTATTTTACTTTAAAATGCCTGTTGAGCTAACATGCAACTTAGCAATTACTAATTGGCCTGTGTCTTAGGAGCAGTGGGATAACCTGGAGGTGATGAAATGACTTCAGTGCTGTTTGAGTGAAGCCATATCACTATGCATGGGAATTATTGCACTGAAAATTAGGTGTGTGGCAATAGCAGCTCATGACCAGATCTTAAAATAATTTCTCTTTTTGATATTTCTTTCAGCTTCATGTTCAGAAATGGACAGGCTGCAAATTTACCCTCATAAAATGTGTTCGTGAATCTGCCTTAGAGGGAGTTGTTGATTTTTGCTAGGTGTGTTCCTCTTGAAAGAATGGTAATGTTTATACAAGATTTCTCAGTGGGGAAGAGAAATACTTGGCTTTAAACCAGATGGCTGATAGAGAGTTTTGAGTTTATTCTTTAACATGTGACTCTGTAACGTCACTGTAAGTAACATAGTCATCAATCTTTTTTTAAAAAATTTATTTTAGATTACTTTGTAGCAGTTGTATGTAGGAACAGTATGATATGGGTAAATATACCTGAAAGTCCTGCATCAGGTTGTTAGAATGTAGAAATGTAGGCCAAATTAGCATTATGAACATGGCCCTGAAATTTAGCAGAAATGGAGATCAAATACTGGGGGAAAATTCCCTTGCCAAAAGATGAGGTAGTGTTTACAGAAGGCTCCCAGAATCTTGATTTCTTTTCCTTATTTGCTTGATGTTTGATACTGTTAATGATTAAATAATTCATTAAATACTCTTATGAAAAAAGTCCAATTTTTGGCTTACACAGAACAGAGAGGTCCTTATGTGTTAGCCTCCTTAAGTGTGGATGTTCTACAGGTTCTAGATTATTGTGGATCTTGTTAGCATGCTGAAATTTTGTCATGGTGCCAGAAACATCGGGTATTTTTAGGTAATAAAACGCTCCAGTTTCAGAGTATTTTGTAACCTGTGATGCTGTGTCAGGATGGAAACTGAGAGGTATAAAATTTTGTGTCAGCGTTTTTAGTGACTGTGCAATATTTGTGTCCTTCATACTATGAATGAGTCTGTGTTCCTTATACTATTGTGTGCAACAATTACTGTCCATATATTTTACAAATAAAGTAGTTTAAACATTGCAGGGAATATGCCTCATAGATTTGTATGGATCCAGCTGGGGCAGCAGATCCCTCACGGCATTAGAGTCAACTGGGAGAATAATGTTCTTGTGGTTATTGTCCTCCAGCTCAGAGTGCTGGGACCCCCTTGGCTCTTCGTTATTGTTGAAGACAGAGGAGAAGGTGGCATTAAACATCTCTGCCTTGTCTACATCCCTGTTTATGAGGTGACTATCCTCATCCTGTAATGGACTGATGTCATTTCTATACTGCCTTTTGCTACTGATGTATTTAAAGGAATTCTTTTTGTTGTCCTCTACAGTATTGCCCAGCTTCAGCTCCAAATGAACTTTGACCATACGAATTTTCTCCCTGCAGTGGTGAGCTGCATCTCTGTGTTCCTCCCATGTCACCTGACCCTGCTTCCACTGGGTATACACCATACTTTTATGTCTCACCTCCTAAAGAAGATTCCTAGTCAGCCAAGCTGGCCGTCTGCCTTGGTTGCTGGACTTTCGGCATTTAGCCTGTTCCTTTGGCTTCCTATATATCAGAGGTGATGCTTTGGGGAATCAGTGTTCCATTCAAAAAAACAGACTACAGATTACAGTGAACTTGATTATCAGGAAAAATCATGATTTGAGGGTTCTGTATGTCAGTAACATTAGAGCAGAACTGTCATTAAAAACTTACTCATTCAGGTAACTTTTGTTTTGTTTTCAGCTGACTAGCTGGTAAAGCTGGGTTGGATTACCAAGGAGTTTTGAAATGTCGAGAGAGAGACATCTGTAAAAGTGAATTATTTGATGAATGTAGCTGAAGGTGCATGAGAAATAACTAAACAACCTGAAAACTAAAACAGAAAGTTAAGGAATGTGCTGCCTTTAGAGAACAGGAACATAATCTGCAAGACCCAAAAGAGCATGAAATAAACCTTCAATATTCTTCATACTTCTTCTAATGACTCCTTTCGTGACCAATTCTGGTCTATTACCTTTGTGTTGCCATGAAGTTCACAATCCCTGGTTTCCTCTTCTCTGGGAACTGGCTTCACTTGTATCACACATGGGGCACTAATAGTGCATACACACTGTTGTCCTGAAATTTCTGATCAGAAGGGCTTTGGAAAGTTTTTTATTGAGTTCTTGGCTGACTTTTTCCTGCATTCATAGGTCTTCATATGCCTTGTTGTTTAAAAACCAAAACAAAACCCACAGGTCTTCGTGGGGAAATAATACTGCTATTGTTTAACGGTTTCTTCTAAATTACCTTGACTATGTGTTTAAAAAAAATTGGCTCTGGGTTTAATAGCTCTTCCTGCTTGGTTTATTTGGGGCCTTTTGTTGGCTTCTGTTTAGCTGGAATATAGACTGTAGAAGTTAAAGCAATGACCCTGCCAAAGCTTGTTCATAGTCAGATGCCCTAGGAGTGTAGCTGCCTCATGTTTCTTATGTGTGTGAAATCAGATTCACCTGTGAGGCAACTGAATTACAGGTCTGTTTACTTGTTGCTCCTAGCAATGGTCTGCTTCCAGCACAGGGATGTAGTTACATAGAGAAGATTCTTACAAAATGGGGACAAGAATGGCATGAGCATAATGTAGGATTTCTATTGATTTTTTGTTTATGGCAGATTTTGTGTTCAAGTGTAACAACTGCTAAGGTCTGGCACTTGAGAATTTGTAAGAGCTCATCAATTGGTGTAGCTACTTGTTTGTCAAGGGTAGAGATGCTTTCAATGAGCTGCCTAGTAGTCTGCTGTGCAAACTCTTTGCTATCAGAGTTCACTTTGGTAAAGGATGGAGAAGAACAAGCTGTTTCAGAGGGATAAACAAAAGTATTGTGTAGATGTAGTCTCTTAAATAATTGCTTCTTGTATTATAGTGGTCTAAAGCACTTCAGGTGGTGTAGAAAGCTTAGAGCACAAGAACAAATTGGCAGCCTAACTAAATATTTATTGGAGTCCAGGCTCACATCTGGCCTGAATGCCAGTGAAAAAGCAGGTGAGAAGCTTTATAAAGGGTTGTAGCTAACAAGAGCACATTCCTGCCATACATGGGCATAGTCCTATGGCTGAAATCTTAACTGTATTAGCAGTTAGGATGTGGCTGG
>NW_008652228.1:9848-19415 GCF_000695815.1 Acanthisitta chloris | reverse complement strand
CCCGCAGCGAGACATCGGCCAGGCAGGGCACGGGACAGCGCGGCACAGCTCCAGGAGCGGCGCGGCCAATGGGACAACCTGCTAAAAGGAGAAAAGGCTTTCACCTGGCCTTTGTCCGAAGCTCTGAGAACGGTGGAGACTGAAAAACACTGATATGTTGCCATTTACACAGCAATGGGAACTGGATCCACATAGAAACTTAGTAAAGCTAAACGAATTTTCTGTTCAAAAAGTTATTTAAACAGAATCATGCTTTTTAAAGGAATAAAAATATTGTTTCTAAATTAATTTTCTGGATTCCTTCATGAGAGAAAAAAAAAGCTTGCTTTTTTTTTTTAAGCCAAAAATTAAGCAGGATAGTTGCATTACTAAGTGTGAGTGACACTCCCAAGTTTCTGTCTGTAATGTTCTGGAAGGAGCTGAAGGGTATTTTCTTCCTGTGATTACTGCTCTAGATGCTGCTGGTGCTCCATGTCATCCTGTAAGTGCATTAACTGCCTGAAATGGAATTCTTCATGTCATGGAAAACAACATGAAGTTGGTCTTGCTTTACCAGACAGACCTAATCAAGTGGAGTTCGCCATACTTACACACAGGGAAGAGCTACTTGAGCTGTGTCACTATTTTTCTTTTCCATGGCTGAAGTGCAAACTGGTAACGGTGACTTTTTAGGCAACAGGTTTGTGGTTCAACACATGAAGTAACCTCACTCTCCCACTGATGTCCTGTACTGTGAGATTCCTGCATCTCCTGAGGAACCTTCTGCCACTGTCAATGGATCACTTCACTCATCCTGCATTACTGTTCCTGTCCCAGAACAGCACACCTGTACCAGGGCAAACCACACATAGTGACTTGTTTGTATGTGTATGTATATAGGTATACATGCATAAATACTCAGTGATTATGAAGCACAACATTAAAACAACATCTCTACATGTTCCATACACAAATACAAGTAAGGCACCTTCCAATGCTTTCCAACACCTTTCCTCCCAGCTTCACTGTGGTTTTTTGAATGGGAAGCTGGGACACTGGTAGTGGCTTGTACAAGTTGACCTGAGGAACACATTTGTGGGTAAAGACAGACTGGAATAGAGTTCTCCTAAATCCCCAGATGAATCCCTAGTAACTTGCCCAGCCAGAAAAAATTAGACTCCAAAAGCTAGAAACAGCGTACGTACTCTAACAGAAATGTCTCACCTCTAGACACTTGTTAGACAGGGGTGATCATTTACCATTTTTTAGTTATTTAGTAGCATGGCCAGCAGGTCAAGGGAGGTGATTCTTCCTTTCTACTCTGCTCTTGTGAGACTCTACCTGAAACACTGCGTCCAGCTCTGGGGTCCCCAACACAGGAAGGACATGGACCTGTTGGAGTGAGTCCAGAGGAGGACCACAAAGAAGTTCAGAGGGCTGGAGCACCTCTCCTATGAAGACAGGCTGAGAGAGTTCGGATTGTTCAGCCCGAAGAAGGCTCCAGGGAGACATCAGAGCAAAATTCCAGTGCATAAGGGGAATCTACAAGAGAAATGGAGAGGGACATTTTACAAGGGCCTGTAGTGACACGACTAGGGGGAATGACTTTAAATTGAAAGAGGATGCATTTAGGTTAGACATTAGAAATTCTTTACTGTGAGGGTGGTGAGGCACTGCAACAGGCTGCTCAGAGAAGTTGTGGGTTTCCCATCCCTGGAAGTGTTTGAAGCTGGTCAGAATGAGACTTTGAGCATCCTGGTCTAGTGGATGGTTGTCCCTGCCCACTGCAGGGGGCTTAGAACGAGATGAGCTTTAAGGACTCTCACAACGCAAACGATTCTACGGCTCTAAGAATCTATGCTTAGCGTTTATTTTGTGTAAAATGGGTTTTTTTACCTCTCACACTGCGCTGTGCATCCCCTGGCTGCCTGTGCGCAGCCGGGAGACTGCCGGGGCGAGGGCTCCCCCTGCCGGCCGCGGCCGGTGGCGCTGGGGCCTGCAGCAGCCTCCCCTTCCCTCCGCTCCTGCAGCCGCGGGATGGGACCTCAGCCCTCAGCCCTGGACGGTCTGATAAACTCTGATCTGAGAGATTCGCTTTCAATGGATGTTAAAAAAAAACAAACCCATGCCAAACAAAATTATATCATGTGGAAGTTTGAGATACGTCTCAGAGAACACCTACTAAATATTTTGGAAATGTACTACTAGTGGATTTGATTTTTAAAAGCAGAAAATAGTTTGATTTTAAGAATTGAAATCAAATAATTAAAGAGGGCCTACAGGGAAGCTAGAGAGGGACTCTTTGTTACGGGCTGCAGTGACAGGACAAGGGCAATGGGGTCAAATTGAAAGAGGGGAGATTTAGGCGGGAAAAATTTTTACTGTGAGAGTGGTGAGACACTGGAACAGACTGCTCAGGGAGGTAGTGGATGCCCCAACCCTGGCAGTGTCCAAAGCCAGGTTGGGTGAAGCCTTGAGCATCCTCGTCTAGTGGAGAAGGTGTCCCTGACCATGGCAGGATGAAATTTAAAGTTTGTGGCTAAAGAGAAATGTAGTGGGGGAAAATAGCATCTGAGGAAGAAGTTAAAATGGGATCTCAATATAGGTAACAGTTTTGTACATTCCAATACAGTGATTTACATTATCATTTATCACTTAAAGGGGCTTTTTAAAGATCCAACAAAGGAAGATAATTTAATTGCCAAGTAATACCCCAGAACATCATTCCCAAAACTATGATGGTACAATTTGAACATTCCCATGTAAAAACTGCAGTAGCAATCTGTTCACTTCCTGCAGAAATTAGTTGGCACGTAGTGACTGAAATACTGTTCCGTGTGTATATATTTGTACTGACAGACTATCCTAGCCGACAGACACCTCTGTATGTGTTTGAACACCATGTGTCTCTTCTCCAGCAATATCTACCAAGGCCCCTTGTACTGCCGTGTCTGTTCTCCCTGGTTTCTCTCTGTTGTAATATTGTAGCACGATGAGATTCATTGAGGATATGGCTTGACAAACTTGTGTTCACACAGCCTACTTGCATTCAACGTGGAGATCTAGGTAAAAGCTTGCTACATTTCTTCTTATTTATATGTTTATTTCTCCTAACTTACATGACAAATTTCAGGGAAGAACAGTCACTTTTTAAGTGAGTTGAGAGCATTATGGAGAGAGGATTGGAATATACTTGGGAAAGCAAATATTTTGTGGTTCTTTGTTTCCTGAGATGGAAAACATACATGAATACAGAACTGCTTTGTGAATGTGGCTGCAAGATCCACTAACTTTCATAGGAATGCATATATAGTGCATTTGTGGCCTGCTCTGACATTCATTGCAACTGACAGCATCCCCCTGATGACAGCCTTGGAATGAATTAATGAATGGATGATTTGAATGATGATATATCCAGAGAAGGATATGGAAGTCAGTGCCTGATGCCCTTTGATCATCAGTTACAAGTAATGTAAAAAGATGGAGAAAAAGACATAAATAATAACAATACTGGGCAAAAATATGGCCTGAGGTAATAATTTTCATCCCAAAGGGTATAGATGCTGCTTCACCTCAGGTGTACAGAAATAGCAAATACATATTTTATTTATTTGTTTATTTGTAGTGAATGTTGGTAGATAATAACTAACACCTGCACAATTTAAATAAAGAAGATGTCAAATTGCATCAGGATTTTCAGAAGTGCTCACCCTTCACTGAAGTGAATCAAAAAATTCCTGCCTGTTTCAGCAGAAAAAAAGGTTTAGGCATTGGGAATTAGATCCATTTAAATTCTTGTTGCTTAGGCCAAAACAACTGGCATTAAGAGCTGTCAGGAAAAAAACCCAACATAGAACTAGTCCTATTAGAAAAATCAGCTTTGCTGAAACTGGAATTGAAGTTTCTGAAATTTCAAAAGGGAAATTAAAGACTCTGCCTACAATTATTCTGCATGTAACATTCCAATTAGTTATTTTAGATCATAGTCTTTATCATAGTTTTAAAAACAATGTTAAGTTTAAAAAGTTTTCAAACCATTGCATTTTCAGTGTTTTAAATTGGTTTTTTACATAACTTGTGTGCCACTTCTCAGCTTTTAAAAAAACAGATCTAACCTTTTAAACTTCAGTAGTGAATCACGGTGCTTTAATTTAATTAATTTTATTGCAATTTTCATTATTTTAATAGACTGTAGAAAATGTAGACCTCAATTATTTAATTTTTAAAAGGAACAGTGTATACTAACTATTTTCATTAATTAATTCCCACATTGATCATTGCTATTAGCCTGAAGGCATCAGTCTCCAGCTCTTTCTCCTGGTGATGCTCTTTCTCCTGGTGACATGACTTCTGACTTTGCTTCAAGTTATAAGTTCCATTCTGAAACTGATTTTATGTTTGACTGAGAGATGTGAATACTGATTTCAAAACTATCAGACTAAAGTAATTCTGAAGAAAGAAAAACACACCTTTTCTTTATTTATTGCATTTTTCTAAATAATTTCCATGCAAGTATATATTTGTTTCCATTTTCTCAAATCTTGCATCTGTAATGCAAATTGTACGTCCTTAAAACACTGAAAAACACTAAACAGTTACATTACTTTAGTATTAATGTAATTAATTGTACATTTCCTATTTATAACTATCAATTGGACTTAAATATTAAATTATTTATCTTTCATTGAAGCACTGAGTTGTGAAATATTCTCAGAAATAATTAAAAGGAAAGCTTTATATTGAAATATGTATAAATGAAACTATTTCTATGAGTTTCCTTTTATTGCTTGCCTTTATGAAACTTCTGCAGTACTTCCTAGTGAATGAAGAGAACATTACCATCTCACCAAGATATTTTGTCCTGTGTTGTTTGAAAGAGGATGGAACACTACCTAGAAATGGCAGCCTTAGCTTAGGCAGGTGGTCCAGCATCCAGCAGCCCATGCTGGTTCTACAAAAGAAGCAGAAATCCTGTTTAATTGTGGATTTCTGGGATGATACAAAGGGAAGCTGTTTGACCCACTTTCCTGGGGACGCAGTTGTCTGCAGGGAGGTTCCAGCTCAGGACTTGGGCTCAGCACTTCCCACAGCCAGGCAGTCCCAGGTGCAGGGCCAAGGTGCCAGCCTGCAGCGTGGACCCGGGCCACCACAAGGTTTCACCTTAGAGCAGTGCTGGAGGCTGCCAGGCTGCATCGGGCACTGAGGTTAGGCTCTTCTCAGACACAATGAATTTCAGAGTATAACTGGTCATTCTGGGGTGAAGAATAAACCTTCTCCCACTTTTGAATTGCCTTATTCTATTTCCCATGAGCGTTCCCTTGGTTTGCACACTAAGGAAACTCTTAACCTTCTTCTCTGTACTACTTGGTGCTCTAGCTATTATCATGATTCACGTTGCTTGTCCCTTGCCTTGAGTGCACATCCTTGCTTTCTCTTTGTGTCAGCCCTCTTCCATGTTCCTAGTCCTTCTTCTTCCCTTTCTCTGGCTATTTGTTACCTTGGCAATACTCTTCTCAGAGATATGCTGGCAAGTGTTGTTCACAAGGTCACACCATTGATTTTTCCTCAGAACATGGTTCTATTTTTTAGCTTGGCTTCCTACGAAAATGACATCTCTACAACATTTACGGTTAACTGATTAGTTGATTTTTACCAATTTTGATGTATAGGTATAGGTCTCAAAACATATTTAGTATCTTATCCTAAGTAGCTATGAGTAGGTCAGAAAAAAAACCATCCTGTCTGTGGCAGAAGTGCAGTCTGTCCTCATGCATTATTACATATAATAGAATTATTTTACCCTAGATCTGCCCAAGCACAGGGGGAACTTCAGTTGAAGATTATACTTTCTCAGACAGAAAATCTGTTAGCCATGAGATGCAAACTCTAGCAATCCAGTCTGTGTTAGATTCAGTACCTTCTGAGATTGCTAGTACTGTTCATTATCACATTTCTCCATGAACTCTCTTTTAGCCTTTTTCTTTTGACAGTCTCAATTACTTAAGTCTGCTTGGGACAAATCTTAGATCTTATGAAGAGGTACTGAAATTTATTTCTTCTACCTTAGCAGACATTGTAAGCAACACCAAATTTAGTGGGGTTTTAGAGAGAAACCTAGAAGATTTTAGCAAAGCAAAAAATAAAAGGGAAGAAGGAGAGAAAAGTGGATGCAATACAGTTCTACCTAAGAAAATAGAGAAAACATGAGTAAGAGCTGACAGCAAGTAAACCTTTTCTAAATTTTTCTTGTGTTGTACCAAGCAAAGCAATCTCTTTTGTCAAGGTTACTTACCTGCAAGATCAGCTTCAATGGCTTTAACATCTACATCTATTGGAGGAGATAATAGATTAGATAAATATTACTCATTGAAAAGGAATGAAATGTATGACAGCTGTATGATTAGTTGCTGAATGTGGCTGCACACAAAGCCTTTGGTGCTTTTGTCATACACTGGAGATTAAAAGCTCAAATTCTGCGACTATGGGATCATGAAAGCTTCTTTGAATAACTGATTAAGTGGTCTGTGACTTGCCTAGCAAGAAAACTTTAAGCACTTACAGAACCAAGGTTAAAACTAGAGATATAAATAAAATTTCTCACATAAATAATAATAAAATAGCACCGCAAAATCTTTTAGGAACATTGTTAAAAAACTATCACCTGTGTCTGAAAAGACTATCAGTGACAGTGCCTTAGGAGAAGAAAGACAAAATGCATATTGTCCATCCTGTGGTAGGGAAGAATAGACATGGGAATGATTATAGATGCCATAGCATGAAATAATGCCTTGCATACAGTAAAGAATATGTGAATCTTAAAGTGGGAAAAAATCGCTTTAAACCATATGTTCCCCTCTCGCATTGAATGGCACAGGAGAACAAAATAATCCAAAAATCATGTGATTTTTGAAGAGCAGCCATTCAACTATGTTCTTCTGCTGCCTTTGTACACGATCCAGAGTGGGTACGAGAAGTTACACAATACTTTGAATGGTGCTAAAGAAAGGGGAGCATGGCCCCATTCATCTCCTGGTTCAAACCTTCCCCATACTGGAACTGGCAAGGAAACAAAAGAGCAAGGGTGGGCAGGGCACAGACCCTAATACTCAGTTCAGAGTTTCAGCAGAATATGAGTCAGGCACACAGGATATCACCCTAGCCTACATAAAGACAGTGGCAAAACTGCCATTGACCTAACAGGGCCAGAATTTCTGTGTCATTATGTATCTTGAAATCCCTCATCTTCCTGGAACAACTGTCCAGCTGCTGCTGAGGCATCACACTGGGCTCTTGGTGCCACTGTACCCCACAGCTCTCCTGACAGCATCTGGAGATATGACAGGAGTGCTTCATATTTGGAGTTGGACCTGTAACCTGCACATCATGTGTGTGGATTTCAGGTGGTGTCAGAAGTATGCACTGTGGGAAATGATAATTTGCCAGCTCTTCCTTTCCTTTTTTTTTTTTTGTTTTTCCAAATACACAGCCTGTTGGCCATTTTTTTACAGAAAAGGTAATACAGTTACTTTTCCCCTTGGAGCAAACCCCCTGGAATTCCTTAGTTTTGCTGCATTCTTTACCATGCAGCTGGAGAGATGGGAGCGTACACATGAGAAACCTGAAAGAAGTGCTTTGTAGGAGCTCCACTCACTATCCCTGTGTTAGCAGAAAACTGGACATGTGGCAGTTCTGCTTACATGGGCAAAGGTATAACAATGTATCCCAAGATGAGGGAAGCTGTGTAACATAACATCCTTTAGAAATAAGTAAAGTATATTGAACTATAAAGCTAGATAAAGAAAAAAATTAACACACTGTGGTGATCTGAAACACCAGAAGACTATACTATGAAAATAAAAAGCATATAATTAAGGCCTCTTATATTCTTTAGTAGTAGAATACTCTTTTCCCAGCAAATTATTTTGTACCACATAAGTTTTAATTTCTCTGTTGCCTGGTCATTCTAGTGGCACATTTGTTTTCTGATTATGTTTATTATACTTCATGAGCCCAATTGATCACATATTAGTGAATAAAATCTTTGTTGACTTTCAACTGCCTTGGCGTGGGGTAGACTAAGAGGTGGGATTGGATACAGAGAATCAAAACATTACACTGAGTTGCTGATGATGGGTAAAGGAGTTGAGCAACTGAATGCCAAGGGTTGTAATCCTCCGTGCTCAGGGAAGAAAGCAGACAGAACAAACGCAGTAACAGTTGTAGAAGAACAGGATGTTGGCAAATTCAAAAACTATAAAAAAATCCAACCAGCAAGAGAATACAATGTGCTTAACATTAAACATAGTAATTACAAATCTTTTTAATTTCAGAAAACTTCTTTCATATTTATATAATAACACATCTGGAAATTATCTAATTAAAACAGGATATAAATAAGAAATAAGAGAAAATAAGAGACTTCTGCATCGCTGCAAAAGGCTGGTGCTGCTTTTTTACAGAAAGCAGTAGGCACTCCAGAGGACTTCTGGGTTCATGACTATGGCAGGTAGTGACATACGAAAAGGACTATACTGCCTAGACAGCTCAGCACTGGCATTTCTCTTAGTCATATTAATTCCTGGAGATGAAGCTTTGCTCAATATCCAGGACCCAGAAATCTTTTTAAATAAGTAATAGATGTAGAGAACAAGCAAGAGCCTTTTTGGCTCCAAACTGCACAGGCAGCACCTGAAGCAGAGGGAGAACAGCAACCTCCTAGCATGTTTATGAATAGGTTAATGTATTCCTTTATACACAGCATGTTCTTGAATCCCATAGTTCACATAGTACTGAGTACCCTACAGTGAATACCAAACAGGAAAAGTTGTCTGGGCACGCTAATACAAACAAATTCAGTATAAAAACCCACAAAAGGAAGAGATTCAGTGAAGGGAGCAATGGAGTAGCTGAATTTGTATGTATCCCCAGCAATCCATTCATTACATAAGCTACAGCACTACAACATTACCAGCTGTGGGAAGGAGAAGAAATAATGTGAGACTATGGAAAGTTGGAAGTAAAACATGAATCCTGAGAGCAACAGATGGATAATGAGAGCACTAAAATGTATACATTATCTACAAGATGCATTTAGAGACATTTGTCTGGCATGAGTCCAGAAAATCCTAATATCAACTGCAGTTAGATGTAAAAGGGCCTTGACTTCCACAGTTAACAGAATGAATGAGGGAACTTGTACAGCCAACACAACATCAAGATGAATGATGTAAAGTGATTTAAAAAATGCTGAACTGTGCATAGTGAAATGTTTCCTAGGGGAAGTAGTAAGGAGTAATGGGCTCTAAAGCATGGCTTCAGTAAATGGTAATTTAAGTAGAAAATGGTCCAGAGAGTTAGTAAAAAAGCCATGGAAAGCAAATAAATGTTATAAAAGAAAGTTAGAATGAAATTACAAGGCAGTGATATAAAATAAATGTCATAGCATCATGAAAAATATATGGAAGCAATTGAAGCAGCTACTGTTTTCATGGAACAACTCAGCTTCATACATATATTTTTGGTTTTCAGATGATAAAAGTAGGTCTAGATATATCTAGGAATGGACATGGAGTTGTCCTTGAGCTAAGG
>NW_008652228.1:0-9809 GCF_000695815.1 Acanthisitta chloris | reverse complement strand
GTATAAACAAAATTATGTTTAGGACCTATTGGATATTGGTTTTACTGAGATTGAACAATATTGTCAATGCCAAAGGGTTTAAAACATTTTATAAATAAAATCAAAACATAATTTCTAAATTATGTATGTTCAGTTGCATATGTACAATGTAGGCTTAAGCATTAATTTGATGGTACCATCTTGGTCATTATAAGACACTGCTGGCTTTTTCATATGGTTATAACAAATGGCAGGTATAAACTAGGTTGCAAGTGTGCAAATGTATGATATTGAAAACTCTCATTCAAGTAAATAACAACAGCTATTACAAATCTTCGCTGGAAAAGTTTCCTTCCTATATTTTTCTAGATGGTTTTCCAAATAATTTCATTTAAATTTGTGAATGATTATTATTTCTAAAAGCTGGTCTTATATACAGCTAAACTTGGACGCTTGGGTGATAAGGAATACATTATAAAAAGCTCATTTGAAAACTTAGGTTTGCCTGTCTTCCCCATTTTGCTTCCTGACACTTGTAGCAGAGTTAATTCAGTTTCCCAGGGTACCAACCACGAAGTAAAGCCTGTACTCCTTTTTGTACTTATATAGTGCCTTAACTGCTATATATTTGTTGACTTTAAAATTATAACCTTCCTTTTATGATTTAACATATTCTCATCATGTTTTTATATCCGTGCCTGTTTCAGGACACCTCTAAGGGTCTAATAATACATGCCTACCTCGTTTTTATTTATGACAAATTTTAAAATTACTTAATCATATACTGCTTTTTCCTCCAGAGTGAAGAGTGAATTGGTATTTCAATTTTTTGCCTGATGCTGCAACACAGATAATTTTCTTTTAGCCCATCTTCTGTTGGTTTATAGCATATAATAGAAGTCATCTGGCATTTAATTAGTTAATGTGGTTTTGCTATATACTGTGCAGCTTTATTATCTCCAACAAAATACCATTCACGGTAACAAAAACATCATTCTTCAAAAAATCCAGCAAGAAGAGGACAGAGGACGGGCTGGGGAGAGCACTGGAATGGAATTCCTACTTCACTCTTCTACAACATTATCCATCTTCATTCTTGAAGAACTTCTACAAAGATGAATCACTATTTCACGTATTTTTGCCTATGGGAGAAACTGAGCCACCTGAAGAGGAAGTGATTTGCCATGCAGCAAGTCAGTGGCAGAGCCAAGAGCAAAGAACAAGGACCTTCATTTCCTGCCTGGTGCCCTCATGATATTAACTCATTGATATTGGCTCTGCCGCAGTCTTCTTTATGACCTTATGTGAGTCATTTGGGTCCTTTATTCTGCTAACACTGAAGTGCATGTTTAATTTAAGCTTTTTTTTTTATATGATCATGACTGGTTGAAAAGTCTCCACTAGTACATCAGCCGAGGTTCATTCTTTCTTGCAGGTACATTTCAGGGGAGAATGTTTTGTTCTTTGCACTGTTACATTAGGTAATATTTTGTTTTTCCTGTTGTCTTTATTTTTTCCCAGAAAGTTTTCACAAGAACTAACTTTAGCCAGAGGAAGCCTGTGTCTGTAGATTATAAAAAGTGGTAAGTTAGAGGAGTCTGTATTCTGTTGCTGAAAGGGTACGGGTACCTGAGTGTTACAGGCCCCCAGTTCTTCAGATTTGCAAATGCTATTTTCCTTTCTCATAGACATCTGGAGAACAACTGCCTACACTCCAGATGAACTCATGGTGCAGATGAGAGGAGAATACACTCCTGCACCTACTGCTCCCTACACAGCATGGATGAATGAAGAAAACTACCTTCCTTCCACTGCCCTACCTACATGCACATAGAGCTCCTCCAAACATTTCCTCAAGGACCTCTGCACTGCCCTACAAAGTCTCATGGGATATGAAGCAGTCATTTCAGTATTTAGCTCTTAATTCGTTGGGTACTACTACTTCCCACTGTTCCCTCTGCTTTCTTCTGTTACAGGATCATAGAAGCATAGAGTTTTAGGGGTTGGAATGGACCTTACAGATCATCTTGTCATACCCCCCCCTGCCATGGGCAGGGACACCTCCCCACTAGACCAGGATGCTCAAGGCCTCATCCAGCCTGGCCTTGAACACTGCCAGGGTTGGGGCAGCCACCACTTCCCTGGGCAACCTGTGCCAATGTCTCACCACCCTTACAGTAAAAACTTTTTTTCTAACATCTAACCAAAACTTCCTCTCCTTCAGTTTGAATCCATTACCTGTTGTCCCATCACTGCAGTTTCTAGCAAAGAGCTCCTCTCTGTCTCCCTTGCAGGCCCCCCTTCAGATATTGTAAAGTTACTATGCCTTTACCTTTCTTACTTCTTTTAGATACTTTCTCTTATTTCTACTGTCTCCTTGTTTCATTTCTACTTACGTGTTTGCCTTTTTTTATGCTTCTTTTCCACAAGCAGAGGGAACTGTTCCACTCTAGCCCAACTCATCAGAGGCATGAAGAGGAGAGAACTAGCAGAAATCATTGCTTATGTCTGGCTATGCAGGGAGAGGACTAGGATTTTGCTGCTGTAAGGATTTTCCAGAAGTGCTATTGGAGCTGTTCCAACGGTTTACAGTAAAGACTACAGTTCTAATGCAAGTTCAGCAAGGTGAAGGCAATCTTTTTTCAGGTCAGGTACCATAACAAAGAGTAGCTTGTCAGATGTGTCTCTGGTCTGAGAAATTTAACCTTTGTACAGGATGCTACATGGTACACCACGAAGATGAATGATCCAGCCTTCATATGAAGTCTGACATCAAAGAGGAGAGGAAGATCTCTGGCCTGTAAAGACCATAGAGAATTAAGAACAAAAGGCCCTGTGACTGGAGGGCATTATTCTGGGGCCAGACCATTAGTTTCTCTGTATCCCTACCTCCATTCTCTAATCAAGATGTTCAGCAGTGTTGACAAAGCAAACTCACTCTGAAGAACACTGTACTTTGTTATAGTCTGACATCAAAGAGGAGAGGAAGATCTCTGGCCTGTAAAGACCATAGAGAATTAAGAACAAAAGGCCCTGTGACTGGAGGGCATTATTCTGGGGCCAGACCATTAGTTTCTCTGTATCCCTACCTCCATTCTCTAATCAAGATGTTCAGCAGTGTTGACAAAGCAAACTCACTCTGAAGAACACTGTACTTTGTTATATTTCGGTCAACCGTAGTAGTAGTGGGAAAGAATGTATTATAGCTGCCTTTTCCTGGGCAGAAGGCAGATACCTTATGCACCATTCAAAATGGTGAAATCTGATCCTCTCTGCCATGCACTCCCCATCTTTCTTGTCCAGGCTTGAATTCAGCACCCTTAAAGTATGAACACAGTGCACTGTTTGGCTTGCTGCCATGTCATACGCCACAGAGTAGAGGCTGAAGCAATGGGGAAGAAGCCATTTGCAGCATAGTCTGGGTAGGACAGCAAAATATTGATGAAGGAAAGATTTCAGTGCCTAATTCTCACAGAAGGAAACTGAGTGCAATGATGACATCCACATGTGTTAGACAACCAGAGTGTGTGTGGCATGCTAGAGACTCCCACAATGTGTGACTCAGGAGCTTCAGTTTGGGTAGGACCAAGCTGCTTTTAGATGGAGATGTTTGTGCAGGCAAAAAATCGGTTATTGTTAATGCTCCCTAAATGTACTTGATTTTTACAGGAGAAAACAAAGTTCTAGAAATGCGGCATGTACTTTGAGTAGGAAATGGCAGTCCCTAGGGCCAGTGCCACTTTGTTCCCATTGTCTGTGAGTAGTTTTTATGGAACTTCTTCCTTCCTCTTCAGGAGAAATTTTCTATGTGAGTGCAGTAATTGAAAGTGGAAATTGTACAGCTTAAGGAAATGTTTAAAATGTACCAGAACCACACCACTAAGCTCCAGCAACAAAGGGATCAATTCAATATTCAGTAAGGAGTTGAGAGCAGAAGAGACTGAGATACTTGTGGCAGTCTGCACTGTTGAAATGTACAAGTGCTTTCTATAGAAACACAGAATTTTCTAAGGGCTGCTGGCTTCCTGTTTATGTACCTTGCCTGCAGTTCAGGTGGTAATGCAGGCAAGTGTGTATTCAAGGGGCAGGGAATATCTTCTCTTGTGTTTGCACAGAGTTAGGTATAAAAGAGCAATGAAAATGGGTCAGACCTCCAAGTGCTAAACAAGTGTAGACAGTAATACCAATAATTGTTTGGAACACACTGAATTTAGTGTTTTGCAACAGCCTAATAATATGGACAGAAAGCAGAAGGCTGGGTTTATTCTGAACTTCTCGGATTTGACTATTTGTGTCTGTTGCATGTATTTATACTCTATTTAGTTATTGAACAAACTGAAATTAGAGCTTTGTGGCACAAGAAATGCATTACCCAATTAGCCTTGTTAGAAAATGTAAAATGTAAACTTCATTTTTTCTGTTCCATGAATGATGGCTCTTCTTTTCAACATTATTAGATGAACTAAATAATCTTAAGTTTTCCTCAAGACATTAGCCTTGGATCAAAGTCAGGGATGTAATTGTAAACAGTGAGCTCTTTGTGGCTACAGCTACACTTCATGTTGCTGCCAAACACTATCAAGGTCGCAGGGTACAGTGCTGTGCCTACAGCCATATTAAAGGTTGTTTAGGGCATCACAAAAAAATCTGATCAGGTGTAGTCAACATGTCTACATCCTGTATGGTGCACGCAGGTATTTCCTTAAGTAAGAAAGGTACAAGAATGTAGGGAATCAGGTATCTCCAGGTTTTCATGGTTCTGTTGATTTCAGAAAGACAGGATCCCTCCTCAGCATTGTAACCACATGTAAAATAACCAAGGCCATTTGGACATTCGCTACACACAATTTAGATCCATGCATACTTGGATTAGATCTGCTTTGGTACACAAAGGACAGACTGATCATTAAATTCAAGCAGGCTCTGCAAAACACCTGATAGGAACATTCCAAGAAGAAACTGTGGCCAAGAGTAATGGTTCAACCAAAGGACAGAATCAGAAAAGACCTCTGAGGGTCACAGAAGACCCTCAAAGACCAGAGCCTCAATTAACTGTGCTTGTGTAAAGGGGAGGAGATATGATAATTAAGCATGGGATTATGTTGATTATTTGGGGGACTAATTAGCACAATACGTGAGAAATCACTAACCAATAGAAAATAGAGTACTAATCAATAAGAATTAGGTAATTTTTAATCAATGAGCATTAATTTCTCTGCTTGCTGAAATGTATAAATAGTAAAAAGGTTTGGATAGTTGGTATACACCTTAGGTGGAGCATCCCCCATGCATCCAGAGCTGCAATAAAGAATGCTGCTTCTTAATGCTGCATTGGTGTTAAGGAGTTTTACTCCTTATTTCAGTGACAGTGTTCTCCTGTGGTTAAGTATGTATCTCTAGTTCTTTTCTTTCCTCAGATCTTGGAAATACTTGCCAGGGATACCTAATCATAGGAAATTAGATGCTCAAAAACCAGAATAGTGTATTGCCACAATTTTTTGCCAAAACTGTGCTGGTAGGTCATTATATATATAGAAGCACCTCTGCCAATTCCATGAGGCGTATGTGTTTTACCCAGCTGGAATTTCTGTATGTTAAGACTAGTGAACCAATAATAAAAATACTCTGCCTGACTATCAAGCTCAGCTTTACTTCATTCTTTTCAAATTTAAACAAAAAGTTCTGGATGTAATCTATGCAATGCTGTCGAGAATGAATTACACAACTGATTTGCCACCCACTTAACTTAACTGTCAATTACAACATGCATTAGTATTCTAGCAACAATTACTCTGAGACATAAGATGCAGGGCAAGGTTCTAGGGACGAACAGCTGGGTGACATATTGATACTGTCCTACTTATGAGATCTATCCATTGTCTCTGAATTGCTTCAGGATAGGCCTCTCAACCATTCATCTGCACTCATGATTTCATACATCTGCCTCATTTCTGCTTCCCAAAAAGAAGAGGCTGGAAGGTAAAAACTGGCAACCATAATAAGTATCAGATTTTAGCCAGTGTTATTTATTTCTAAAGCCCTTGTCTCTATTGTTGGGGTTTTTTTAATCTTATTATTTCTTTGTCACGCTTTGTCATGAAATCTCTTGTCTTCCAATAGCTGTCATTCTTCTTTAGCTGTCATTCTTCTTTAAGCTCTGTTCCTGGGGAGTTGGGTCAACTCAGGTTCAGGCATTAAAATAAATATACCTACCCATTCTGGTTCCTGAGAAAAGAACTGAACACAGAGAGTGAATTTAAATGAAAAGCTCCTATGTAAATAAACTCCCCTTTCAAAATAAATGCATTTTTTAAGCCAGTCTTTAGGATCTGGAGTTCTGTTTTGTGGATCTTATTTTTTCAACATCCGTAGCAGTAATGTCTCCAACAGTCCCATTAAAATGGCCAGTGCCCAGGAATATAAACATCATAAAGTGACTGAACACAGAGAGTGAATTTAAATGAAAAGCTCCTATGTAAATAAACTCCCCTTTCAAAATAAATGCATTTTTTAAGCCAGTCTTTAGGATCTGGAGTTCTGTTTTGTGGATCTTATTTTTTCAACATCCGTAGCAGTAATGTCTCCAACAGTCCCATTAAAATGGCCAGTGCCCAGGAATATAAACATCATAAAGTGAGCCAGAAATTATATGGTCAGGAATGCTATGCCCACTCAATAGAGAATATGCTATGGATCAGTGTAGGTTATATAAATGGTAAAGTATTAACAGCAGGAGAGAATTCTGTGGCCTTATGAAGTCTCAGAGTTATGAACTAAGATGATTCACTTTTAGTGACAAGAACTACACAGTCATAGCAGGTCATCACACACTTTGTAGGAGTGGAACTACCATGGGACATTTAGGCAGGAACTGTAATCTGGAAACACACAGCCTCTTTGCAGGAGGTAAGGTGTCTAGCATGCTGTGCTCACACTGCTGCAACATGCAAGTGGTCCAGCACCACATGGGAAGTATGGGCAATAGACACCTTGCACATGCCCACATCTTCACCACAAAAAAGCAGCAATGCAAAGGCAAGAGACTGCATAAGCCTTTTGAACATTAATAGGGTACCCACAGGAAAGAAAGACGTATCAGCAAAAGACGTATCATCAAAGTACACAGGCTCATAGGCAGAACAGCACAGTCAGTACATACACAGCATCGTCACATCACTGATACCTTTAACAAAGATGGATTTGGTCTCATTACGAAAACTCACATGGAAGTTGCAAGGAGGAGAAGAGGGATGTGCAAGTGAGTTTGTTCACATCGAACTAACATGGTGGCAGAAACTGTAATATTTAAGATTAGTTTTCTTAGTAAAAAGCCCCTTTGGTTTTATAAGCAGAAAGTTATTCCATTATCATTATGTAGCAATTGAAACAACTGGACAAACCAGAGTAAATAGGTTTAAAAATAGAGTAGTAGAGTTTGTTTTCATAGTGAGGAGTGATTCTTCCTAGGCATACTGCCCTAAAAGTAACTGTACTAGTTCCTGGAGTTTCTAGTGACTGCGTGACAATCTCCATTATTAATAAATTAATTAATAAAGAAAGGAAAAGCACATTCCCACTCTTCACTAACATTCACATTTGTGAACCTTACATTGCTAAGGGGCACACCTTAAGGGTGAAAAATCAAAAGGTAAATAAAAATATATCAGCATTTATAGTATTGGGAGTTTTACAGGAAGATAATGTCATTTAGATGCAACTCATGATTTCTAAATGCTTCAGGTATGCAAAAGTGAGTTGTATAGAGACTGGGTTGCATTAGTTGAAGACGAAGTTGCAGTGAGAGATGCTCATCCTAGAAAAGCAGCTGTCATTCATAGATTCCAAGAACTTACAAAAATGCATAAATATCACACAAACTTGGAACCAGGAAAGAAAGATAAAAGAGGTATTAAGATACCACTTCAAGTCTCAGTCGAATGAGGTCAAGAGAAGTATGGTTGCTAGATTTCAGAAGAACAGCTTTTCACCCAATGGAAGAACCAGCAGTTTACTGAAAAAAACAGTCTTTTAAGGATGAGAGGGAAAATATAAACCAAAATGTCTTGTTCAAAAAACCACCATTTTTTTCCTGATGAAGAACAGTCTCCACACTACCTGCAGTGAACATTTACCTTTAGAAAAGTATCTACTTTCAGTATTGACTTAAAAATGGACTACATGGAGGTACTGATAATAATGAAGCATTGATACCATTGACGCTAATGTGTAGTATTAAAGAAATGTGGTGATTTTGGATTGGTAATGGAAGCATCCTTACTTCAGTACAACCAGAAGACATATTTTCTTAAACGTTTCAAAATATTTTGGCACACAGATTTTACAGTGTGACTTGGAATATGCAGACTTTTCAGTCAGCTGTTCTGTGTATCTACATGCTATAGTTTTGCAGGAGATGATTCAATTGTTAACAGTTTACAATATTCACTGCCCTCCTGCTGCTAAGTAAACAGTTTTATAAACTAACTCAGGCCCTTGCTGTAATAAACAGACTGAAGATATGAGTTGTATTGGTAAGATGACAGGATCTTCACTTTCTTGTAGAACAGCATACCTTCTGCTAATAGAAGGAAGGTGCCCAGGTGAGTGCTTGCCAGAAGTGTGCTTGTCAGAATGGTACCTGGTCTGGGACTGTCTGCTGTTGGTTTGGCCAGTGTCACAGGCAGCTGTAGATGAGCACTGAATGTGGTGGGGCATATTCAAACATGTATCCCAACTAGCTGGTGGAAGGTGTGGGCTGCTTCTCACTAGAGGAGGAGGAATGGCATGTCAGAAGCATCACTTATGGCATTTACAATATCAATTAGCCAGTATAGACTGTGAAAGAGGCCAGAACAGGTACATTTATGCTAGTGGTTTAATGTGCAATGGAGGTCATGTTGAGTGTAATCATCCTTACAGCTAGAGTTCTGTGCATTGCACCAATGTGCTATACTGTCGTATGTGCAAAGGCTCCTCTGCCAGGGAAACAAGGAGGAGGCTGTGCACAGTAGTGCCACATAAAGCACACTAGTAATACAAATCTGTGTCTAGTGCTTCTCAGCCTCAGAAAAGCTGTGTTAAAGGCAGCTTAGACAAACAATAGGGTGGGTTCTGCATTCCCAGGTGTGGCTGGACAAAAATGGAGGGTGTGGTATTCAAGTTAATCAACTCCATTCATCATCACCATCACTACCACTATCATCACGAACGACTGGCTTCAAGCCACTCTTCTAGCTGTCTAGGCCTGGCTTGATCTTCACAATGTTCCTCAAGAACAAAATTAGCAACTTCAGTTTTGACATTAGCAGGCCACATCCACAATATCCTCACTGCAGCAGACTGTGAGGGGGAACGCACAACTGTTCCTGCAGTCGGATCTTGTTTCTGGACCAGAAAGTGCAGAAGTGGCACACGGTGCTGCAAGGCCATGCAGAGTAAGGTCAAAATCGAAACTCAGCCTCCTGCATTTATGCTGTGCTACACAGTAGCCGAGCCGGGGCTTTGTTGTTCGGAGTGGAAAGGTAGGGGCAGACAGGTCAGACGGTTATGTAGCCTCCACGGGGGTTCTGTGGCTAAAGGGCCAATCCAGAAGGGCCATCACACACACGCTCCGAGAAATGCCAGGATCAGATCCCGGCACAACCTTTTGGACAAGTACATGTTTCTGTACACAGTTTGACAAATTTCAATTGCAATGCATATGAACGACTGTATTTTACAAAAGAGCAAAATACATCCCGGTAATTACAAACTCAACGACGGTGGTGCTCAGCCACCGGCAGCGAGCATGCAGCTTCCCGGAGCACTCATGTGGCTCCACATGACGCGTC